>NW_012146301.1:4001449-4002687 GCF_000956105.1 Propithecus coquereli | reverse complement strand
TTATGAAATATTTTAAGTATAATCTTATACACACAATACACACATAAAAGCATACGTGGTGAAGTCTGAATGAATATACAAGGTGTTAAAAATATAATATATATGGAACTATGTTTTTTTCCCCTCATTTTTAATCTGTACTTTCCATTTTTTCTTCAAAGAATATGTATGACTTTTGTATGAAGGAAGAAAATGTTTTTTGTAATCCATTCTCACAACCAACAAATATGCAAATTGGCCTAATTTTCAATCGGTTTTCCATAAATCAGAGTGAGTATAACTGATCCTCACTTGTGATCAAATATAGATTTAGGATTGGTAAAATTAGATCCTAGAACAGGAGCAACTGACAGATGATTCTCAATCTCTTCCATCCAACAATTATGTTGGGTTGTGATTGCCTATCAGTTTCACTGGTCTTAAAAATTCCCACTAAAAATGTGCTTGATTTATATTAAATAGATTAGCTCCCATAACAAGTTCAAGAGAACATCTGCTCACATCCTAGAAAACACTAACATTTACATACATATTCATGCTTTCCTTGTTCAAGAGAGCAATCAAAGCAACACATGGAAAGAACTGAGAAATATACTAATCATCTTGTTATTTAAAGGCAGTCAATTACCCCAATGTGCGACCTCAAGGCAACGAATGACATTACATTACATGACTCAGCATCATTGCGCTTTCCCAGTGCAAGATGCCAGATCTTTTTAGCTCCCGCCCTGCAATACACACAGTTTAATGGGAAGATGTATGTAACCCAAAAATACGAAAATGCCTTTGGCAGTGCAAAATAGCACCAATCAGCCCTGAGTTCTGTTCATCAAATGGACAGTCAGCAGAAATGATTTTAATAACAATGGAATGATCTGGAGAGATCTTTGCCCACTTGGGAAATAATAAGAAATTCAGTAACTGTGGAAAATGACGAATGGATGAGTATGTTTTCTAGGCAGATAGATGGAAGACCATTTCAGAGCTCCTAGGTGTGAAAGATTTGTGCCAGGCTCTAGCAGCTGGTACATCCACACTAGATACACACCAACGAGGTGACAGTTGGTAATCCGGTTTTCTTTTAGTTTTCTCTTGGTGGTCATGATAGCTTTGTTTAATTAGATAGAATTAGAAGATGTTTAAACTTCTAGAAAACTTATTTTTTAAATTTCTTTGAAATAATGACATCTTTACTTCTTTATTTTTGTAGTAATTTCCACCTGAATTACAAATAGGGA
>NW_012146301.1:3999794-4000509 GCF_000956105.1 Propithecus coquereli | reverse complement strand
CTTGACTAACGTATGTGTTGGGGAAAGAGAGGAAGAGGAGAGAGGGTACTTTTACCTTTTGGATTATCTCCTTTGGAAATCCAGTAACCAGTCCATAGTTTACCTAATTATAAATAAGTCAAATCTTTCCTTAAAATTATTAACACATTGGAATGTTAAAATAAGATATAACTAGTTTTTTCAAAAATAATAACCAATTATTGTGAAAGTGTCCAGAAATGTTCAAGTTCGTATCCTGGTGGTGAATGTTTAAATTGGAGGAGACTTTTTGGCATACAATTTTGAAATTTCTATAATAATATTAAAAAGAACATATTCTGACTAAAGTTTTCTATTTCTAAAATCATATCCCAATGAAATAATTTGAAACATATGTACAGATATAAATATAAGTATGTTGATTGCAGTGCACAGTGAAACCACAAACTCATGCACATCAAACTCATAAACAACAAATACCAACCAATTGTTAATAGGAGATTGATGAGAAAATTTACCAAAAGAATGGAATACTATTTAGCCATCAAAAATTATGTTGTAATTATTATCTATCTATCCATTCATCCATCTAAACTGTTCACATGGAAAGATGCTTATGATAGATTATTAAATAAAAAGCATTATGAAATATTTTAAGTATAATCTTATACACACAATACACACATAAAAGCATACGTGGTGAAGTCTGAATGAATATACAAGGTGTTAAAAATAT
>NW_012146301.1:3990976-3998627 GCF_000956105.1 Propithecus coquereli | reverse complement strand
TGTCTTAGAAGTACAGCAGAACCTCAATATAGTTTTTTTCATTACTATAGTATCTTATGTACAACACCAGGAGAACCATGTCCTTGAAACCTAACAATATGGAGTGAAAATTCAATAACCCCCTGTCATGATTTTAATAAAAATCAGAGGCATAGTCATAGGTTTTCCATCTTCAGAGTGAGCCCTCACAGGGATGTACTCTTTGGCAATTTGATTGATAGGAAGAGTTTGATGAATATTGTTTGGCAGATTGAGCAATGGAGTCACAGAGTCCCTGAACGTCATTACCTGCTGGATGGTGTCAGAGCAGTGCTGGGATTCATCTCTCCCCAGCTACCCAGGCTTATATGTTCCTTGCTACTCACTAACCAGGAGCACAGAAACGTGTGCTCATAGTTCTATACTTGTCCCACTTTTATTTTCATCCCATTTCACATATCTATATAATAAATGCATTCATGGTTTTTTGCTTATGGGACACATTTGCCTTAAACTTGTTAATAATGCCTCAGATGTACTTGAACACATACACGATATATGATGCATCGTATCCAGTGGACACCGTTTCATTATTCAGAGAGAATAATACCCATTGTCATTTATGAAAACCCCTACATCCTTTTATTTCCTTTGTTTCCTCTAAGACAAATTTGGAGAGCTATGCTAATTGAAACAACTGCACTGTTGAAATTACAGTTAAAAACCTTGTTTATAAAAGTCTCATGCCCTTCGCTTTCTAGAAAATGGACTTCTTTCTGACCTATGGATTTTTGTCCACATTGTCAGAAGTAAGATTTTGTGACTCATGTTTCAGATGTTGGTAGTTTTCAAGGCTTTTGGTTGTTTATTTTGGCTTATTTCAGCTAGGAAAAGGCCTATGTATTTCAAAATTCAGTTTGGCTATTTTGGGCTTGTTTGTTTCTGTGTTTGGGTGGAACAAAAGGGATTTGCCTTTCACAAAAAGGTAGGGGATTTCTACAAGATTTCTATGGTATCATGTGGTATTTGTTAAGTCTGTTTGCTTTCAGGGTTTCACATTTTGTTGTACATAATTACAACAGACTGAAAGCAGGTGGCCTAACCTCCAGGCAGGATTTTGCCTAATCTACCTTTGGTTAACTACCCTGAGCTCCTCCGGCACCAGTCAGTATTATTGATTGACAATTAAGTGGAACCACCTGCTGTTAATCTTCGTTAGCTATCTTGCTTTATGTCTTTTCTCTTTATAATTACATAAGAATACATTTTATTTTACCCAAAAGATTTTTAAAAGATGCTTTCAAAATAATTTCAGGTTTACATAAAAGTTGCAAAGGTAGTACAGAGAGTTCCTGTATACACTTCCCTACTTTCCCACATTGTTAACATTTTTCCCAATAAGCTTTAAACTTCTTGATGACAGAAAATGTGTTCCATTTGTCTGTAGAGCCCCTCGTAGCACTAAGAACTTTTTTTGTGCCTAGTACTTACTGATTGGGTTTTAATAAATTGGGGTATGTAGACAGCTGGAGAAGCACATTTTAGCTGATTTATATTTTACAGATAAATAAGAGTGGTGATTGTATTAGATTTATTACAAATATGATGTATACATCCAATATAATTGCAAGTTCAGGAACAAGCTGTCATTTACTTTAAATTTCCTTATGTCTGTTCCAAATGATTATAATGATGGCTTTAAGTATACAAAGGTTTTACCTAATTTAACTCAGAAATACTTGAGAGATCAAAGTTGGTCCATTTCTCCAAATTGATTACAAATTATATCAGGAATAATGTTTCAGGAAAGATTGACATTTATTTCACATCTTATATCAGGTGGATATATTTAACAGACTAGTTTTATAAGATTAATTTACGTCATTGGACTTTTCCACGTTTGAATAAAGATGAAAAGCCCTTAATAAGGTATGTAACCTAATGTCTTTTTTCAGATGACTTTGTAACTACTAGATTCTTCTTTGGGGCATGTACTGATGTGTACTATACCTCAAAAATCAATCAGAAAAGCATACATGGCATTTTGGAGAGATTAGAACTGATATTGTTCCTGCTGTGTATAAAGAAAAAGATGAAATGCAGTAACCTGAAGACTAGGCCACATTATGATGTTTTGTGTGGTGCTGGCATTGAACAGAGAAATCTCTGTGCAAGTTTAAATGCTACTATTTGCATAGAGAATACTGTAATTCAAGAGCAAAATAGACATTTCTTGGACTTATTTGCATTTGATTATGTATCCACATAGGGATTTTTATAACAGCATCACTAAAAGGATACAAGAACTAAAAAGAAATCCTTTCTGTGGAAAATAGATAGTAAAGCAAAACATGCACAATTTGCATTAAATTTTGGATTACTTCCTTAGACTAAATCCCAGGAATAAATTAAGTCAAATGTCCAGAATGTCATCCATTGCCTGACATTCCTAATGCAATCTCTTCTTTGGAAAGAAATTGATACCTCCATATAAATGCATGTTTCTCCAAAGGTAAATAAGCCAAGATAATCACTGAGGGATGAGAGAACCTCACATCCAGGTCCTGGAGCTAATCAGATTAACCTGTGCATGGAGAGACCATAACTAGAGAGAGGACTGTTTTCATGGAGAGAAAATATCACCAAGGTTCACAGGCATTCCAGTAAAGATTACATTGCTTTGCTACCTACAGGAAATACTTTGGCTGAAGGGTCACTGGTTTTGAAAGAAGGCTTCAGGTCAAACTTTTGCATATGCCAGGCCTTAGTCTATAGGATAGTGGACCTGACACATTCCAGTCTGGTCTGATGAAACAACTCCTGCATCAAATCACGGTAACATAACATTCTGACATGACTCATCTCTTTTTTTCTCCCCAAACATAATCAGACTGATAGAAAACGTCTGGAATAATTTCTATTTCCTTTTCAAGTGTAAGCCTATTACAAATTCTCTTTTCTCTCTGCTGAAGGCACTGGTTGCTTTACCTCCCAATCTGATGGAGCAAATACTGTTTTGTTTTATTTTTATTCTTTTGCTTGAATAATGCTAGTCAATGTAGAAGCGTGGGCTATAAATTCCCCGATGAAACCTGGGACTCAACTGCACTTGAGTCAACTTGGCAACTCTCTGGCAGTGGGGCTAACACATAGTTCACTCTCTGGGGAGAGCTAGGAGAAAGTAGAAGAGACATTTGGGAAAACAAAAAAGCACCAGACAGTGAGTTGAAAAGCTTTTCTCTATTTGGTCACTAATTGGATGGTGAATGCAGTTTCCTTGTTAAGTTTAGTATCTGTTTATTTCGGTTTCATATGTGGGCATTAGAAGAATTTTAAAAATCCATTAGTCCCAGCTAGTGGTTGCCATTTTTGAAACCAAAGCAAAGCTGGCAAAGGAAAGGGCAGGTGTTGTTTCTGCAGGTATTTGTTAGCATTGTGTATATTTCCTATGTAAATTGCTCCCATGCCCACATTAAAAAAAGAATGCTAGCCCTTTGCAAAGACAAAAAAAAATTCAACTCGTACTTGGTTATGACATCTTTTTTTCTTTTTTTTTTATTTCAGCATATTATAGGGGTACAAATGTTTAGTTTACATCTATTGCCCTTGCCCCTCCTACCCCGAGTCAGAGCTTCAAGTGCGTCCGTCCCCCATCTTTGATGTAAGAAACTAAGCCTACCTGTGGCCTCTAGTCTCAAAACATGAATGTCCTCAGTGTAACATTGTGTTTTCACAGAAATAGGCACATAGTTTCCAAGTGAGCTCAGCCCCTACACTCTGCCCTCAGGCACCCAAGCACACACATCTATAATCCAGCCATCCTCATCAAATGTATTCCAGTGCCTCACAGTGAATCTTTTTTGTTTTTTAAATTTAAAATTTTTAATTTTCTCATTGAAACTGTCAGTATTAAGAAATTTACTTGGAATCACATGACTCCCTTAATTTTTTCACAGGGAGTATTCCCTTTACTCTGCAGTGCATGGTCTTGTGGATATGTTCTAAGTGACATATTTGTTAGCACAGTAGTTTCAATTGGGCAAAACTTACTGCCAACAGAACTTGAATTTAATTCATTATACATTTTAGTGGCAACCAATGATAGAGTGCTTCAATATTACAGATTTCAATTCTTCCATTCTTTATGTCTATGAATACTTTAATTTCCAGGTGTGACTGTTATAATACATTAAAGGAAGTGTTTACACTAAACTTTGGAGTTTTGCCATATATCCACTCCCAAGTTTGTCATTCTTTGGCTTTGCTGTTTATTCCAGAAAACAGTGTCTCCTCTGTTGGGTTTATTAGGTTAATGTGATTATTGGTTTGGTGATACCAGCATAGCCTGCAGCAATAGCATTCATCAGTACTTCTCAGGTCAGAGTGGGATCCTTTTACAAAATACTTTGTACTAAGGAAGGTGTGCTGGCAATGATACTGCTCCTAATCCCTCGGCAAGGGCTCCTCAGCAAAGAGGACAAGAAGGTCCCATCGGTACTAGGTAATAACGTGCAATAAAGCGATGAGCAGTACTCTGGACAATCTTAGAAGCTATTCCTGAGATTTTAAACTGTCCATCAGGTGAAAGCCCAAATCTTTTGGTAGCCTGAACATCTCACTTGGGTTGGACAGCATTCAGAGCTCTCACAACTAATTCCAGGTGTTCCTTTTCCGTCCTATCAGACTTGTTTGGGTTGGAAAGAAAGTCAACTTGATATTACCCATATCATGGTAGACTGTTCCTCCTCCACTTCTCCCAGCCAGTTTTATACTTTTTTCATCAGATTCAGGTTACATTCCTGCCAAGGATTCTGAGGCCTACCAATTACAACAGAGGGAGAATTTCTCCAAAGGAAAATGCTGGCTTGCCTTCCAGATTCATATGGTCATGGATCCAGCATTCTACAGCTAGATTTTGGTAAATATTGTTGGAAATTAACTGTGAAATGAGCTCACCTTTTACTATGCTTTTAAAGCCAGCTGCGGGAACCTTGAGGTTACAAAATAAGTGACAGCCCTTCTTCCTTGGCAATGGATCAACATGCTAGAGTCACATTATGGTTTCGTGCATGTTTGACTTCACCTGTTTGGCTCTTTGGGTATGCACACAGCTGGCAGCCAACATGTTTTACATTCTATACCTTCCTGAGTTTGAAATAAGCCATTCCTAACTGTGGAGTTGGGTGGTCCAAATAACTGAGTGTAAACTGCAGCGCCTTCAGCACCGGCCAGCCCCAGTCTAAAGAGGCAACACGTGGGTCCCTGGTCCCTTTCTGCTGCCCAGACGAGGGGGTGCAAGCAACAGCATACACTCCTCAAAATGAATCTTATTGTTCTCTTTTTTTTCTAGTTTTCTTGGAGCACTCCTCCCTTTCTTCTTCATTCACTTGGCAAACCCATCCATTGTTTTTTAAGTTAGATGTTATTTCCTTGGGAATCACTCCTGATCTACCCTAGACTGAATTAGGCCTTTCTTTTAAGTTGCTCTATAGTCCCTGGCGATGTCCCTAGCATTGAACTTATGTCCCTGAAAATATTACCATGCAATGTAATGTGATATATTAATATATTTATCTGCATTCTCAACTCCAGAGTTATCCTTATGGGAATGGGATGCACCCATGTTCTCAGAATGGGCAGTGGACGTGCAGATCATCCAGTTCCCGTAGCCTCAGGGACACTCGGCAGAGTGCAGGGTGGCAGTGGATCACAGAGTCTCTTCTCTTTACTCCACTACAAATATATTTTATGGGTACCCAGATGTGAAAGTACTTGGAGGCACTGTGATAGTAGATTGTGAGCTCTTTGAGGACAGCTTTCATGTCTGTTTTATTGTTTACTGCCCTCCAGAACTAGGCAACAGTGTCTGATTGGCATATAGTCAGCACCTGATAAATACATAGTCAATGAGGGGAAAAAAAGGTCTTTACAGAGAGACTGGGTCTTCTCTTATATACAGCACCAGGGGGAGTCTCTGTGACCCTGAGAAGCTATTTAAACTTTCTTCACTCAGTTTTTACGAACGAAAGTATTAATAGCACTACCTCATAGAGTGGTTTGAGAATTATGAGTCAATGTGTGGAAAGCATTTAAAACTGTGCCTGAACACAGGGAGCACTCAGTGATATCAACTAACAGGTAATCTTTGCACGCATGTCTTGTAGTATCATTAAAGTATGATTACAAGTGAAAAAAATCTATCCTTAATGATACATTACTGAGATTTTAAAACTCTAATTTCTTTAAAAAATTCTCAGCCTTAATAGGAAAAAAATGCTTTGACTAACTTCTGTAATTAACCATTGTCAGGGAAAGATACAACAGATATAAAAGGGAGGAGAGGCACAAATAGGAAAGGCCAAAGGACTCACTGTGTTCTCACGTGGTACCAAGACTGGAAGGAAGTCATGGTTTATGGTAAATAGTGACAGGTCAGTACTGTCCTGCTAACAATTCTTTCAACAATACTGGAGCCCTCCAATAGGTCCTTAGAAAGAGAACCTGGGAACAGTCTTCTGCCCTCTTAAGACTGCTCTTTACAATGAGTAGCTGGCTTTAGAAGCATGTGATTCAGTATATGCATCACGTATGTGATCCAAATGTCTCTTTGAGCCTCATGCTTGCTGGGTTTTCTGTCATGGGGCTTTCTGGGTGAGCATACATCACTCAAAAGTTTCTTTCCTGGACTTTATCCCTCCTCTGAAACCAGGTGTTATGTTTAGGATGATCTTCCATATTTCTAATCATAAAAGACAACATGTCAAAATTTTTTTAGTGTATCCTTTTCCTGAAATTGCTCTTCTGAGTTCTTAAATGATCAAAACATTATTTTTGCTAGGAGTCCTTTTAAATGTTTTCAACTCATTCTTCGATTGTTCTCATTCTGCTACTAGGTATAAATAAGCAATATTTAATACTCTAGATCTTTCTTCTCAGTTTCCATGACATCACTTTTTGCTGTTTTCTCTCTGTTACTCTTTTCTTCATCTCAACCCCAAATGCCAGCTCTCTCCCTAGACTCCAGCCTTGAACTTCTGTTCTAGTCCCTCAGCCACGGCTTTTGGTCTCTTGGCTTTTGCTATTATCCTTAAGTAAATAATTTTCCAGGCTCCATCGCCAGCCCCAGCCTCTCATTCACAGTTGCGGTTAATCACAGGACATTTTCATTGGCGTGTTCTGGCACGGCCAGGCTGTAAGAGTACATAAAGGAGTCCCGGGCCCCTCTAGGATCAGAGGCGTCACGAGCAGGAAAGTTGAGAATAGCACTTAGAAACACAGTTATAGCAGGAGTCAGGGATGAAAATCTAGGGGGACAGAAAAGCCAGGAGAAAAGGGAGAAAGCAAAGAGCATCAGATTAGAAAAAGCTAGCTCAGAATATTTACTTGCAGAAATACTTACTTGCAATCAGCTGGTTTTTTAAAAAGTCACAAAATAATACGTATGTTTAAAGAATATATGGAAATCACAGAACCTACAAATATGGCACTAAATTTACCTACAATATCCACACCTAGAGTTACTGGTCATTAATATTTTGGTGTAGGTCCTTGTGTATACCCTCTTACATTTAGAAATATTTGCATCATAATATAATTACCTTTTTTACCCTACCTTTTAAACAATATGTCATAAGCATTTTCACATGTTGTGAAATATTCTAGAACATGATTT
>NW_012146301.1:3988713-3990881 GCF_000956105.1 Propithecus coquereli | reverse complement strand
AGAAGAATTTTAAAAATCCATTAGTCCCAGCTAGTGGTTGCCATTTTTGAAACCAAAGCAAAGCTGGCAAAGGAAAGGGCAGGTGTTGTTTCTGCAGGTATTTGTTAGCATTGTGTATATTTCCTATGTAAATTGCTCCCATGCCCACATTAAAAAAAGAATGCTAGCCCTTTGCAAAGACAAAAAAAAATTCAACTCGTACTTGGTTATGACATCTTTTTTTCTTTTTTTTTTATTTCAGCATATTATAGGGGTACAAATGTTTAGTTTACATCTATTGCCCTTGCCCCTCCTACCCCGAGTCAGAGCTTCAAGTGCGTCCGTCCCCCATCTTTGATGTAAGAAACTAAGCCTACCTGTGGCCTCTAGTCTCAAAACATGAATGTCCTCAGTGTAACATTGTGTTTTCACAGAAATAGGCACATAGTTTCCAAGTGAGCTCAGCCCCTACACTCTGCCCTCAGGCACCCAAGCACACACATCTATAATCCAGCCATCCTCATCAAATGTATTCCAGTGCCTCACAGTGAATCTTTTTTGTTTTTTAAATTTAAAATTTTTAATTTTCTCATTGAAACTGTCAGTATTAAGAAATTTACTTGGAATCACATGACTCCCTTAATTTTTTCACAGGGAGTATTCCCTTTACTCTGCAGTGCATGGTCTTGTGGATATGTTCTAAGTGACATATTTGTTAGCACAGTAGTTTCAATTGGGCAAAACTTACTGCCAACAGAACTTGAATTTAATTCATTATACATTTTAGTGGCAACCAATGATAGAGTGCTTCAATATTACAGATTTCAATTCTTCCATTCTTTATGTCTATGAATACTTTAATTTCCAGGTGTGACTGTTATAATACATTAAAGGAAGTGTTTACACTAAACTTTGGAGTTTTGCCATATATCCACTCCCAAGTTTGTCATTCTTTGGCTTTGCTGTTTATTCCAGAAAACAGTGTCTCCTCTGTTGGGTTTATTAGGTTAATGTGATTATTGGTTTGGTGATACCAGCATAGCCTGCAGCAATAGCATTCATCAGTACTTCTCAGGTCAGAGTGGGATCCTTTTACAAAATACTTTGTACTAAGGAAGGTGTGCTGGCAATGATACTGCTCCTAATCCCTCGGCAAGGGCTCCTCAGCAAAGAGGACAAGAAGGTCCCATCAGTACTAGGTAATAACGTGCAATAAAGCGATGAGCAGTACTCTGGACAATCTTAGAAGCTATTCCTGAGATTTTAAACTGTCCATCAGGTGAAAGCCCAAATCTTTTGGTAGCCTGAACATCTCACTTGGGTTGGACAGCATTCAGAGCTCTCACAACTAATTCCAGGTGTTCCTTTTCCGTCCTATCAGACTTGTTTGGGTTGGAAAGAAAGTCAACTTGATATTACCCATATCATGGTAGACTGTTCCTCCTCCACTTCTCCCAGCCAGTTTTATACTTTTTTCATCAGATTCAGGTTACATTCCTGCCAAGGATTCTGAGGCCTACCAATTACAACAGAGGGAGAATTTCTCCAAAGGAAAATGCTGGCTTGCCTTCCAGATTCATATGGTCATGGATCCAGCATTCTACAGCTAGATTTTGGTAAATATTGTTGGAAATTAACTGTGAAATGAGCTCACATTTTACTATGCTTTTAAAGCCAGCTGCGGGAACCTTGAGGTTACAAAGTAAGTGACAGCCCTTCTTCCTTGGCAATGGATCAACATGCTAGAGTCACATTATGGTTTCGTGCATGTTTGACTTCACCTGTTTGGCTCTTTGGGTATGCACACAGCTGGCAGCCAACATGTTTTACATTCTATACCTTCCTGAGTTTGAAATAAGCCATTCCTAACTGTGGAGTTGGGTGGTCCAAATAACTGAGTGTAAACTGCAGCGCCTTCAGCACCGGCCAGCCCCAGTCTAAAGAGGCAACACGTGGGTCCCTGGTCCCTTTCTGCTGCCCAGACGAGGGGGTGCAAGCAACAGCATACACTCCTCAAAATGAATCTTATTGTTCTCTTTTTTTTCTAGTTTTCTTGGAGCACTCCTCCCTTTCTTCTTCATTCACTTGGCAAACCCATCCATTGTTTTTTAAGTTAGATGTTATTTCCTTGGGAATCACTCCTGATCTACCCTAGACTGAATTAGGCCTTTCTTTTAAGTTGCTCTATA
>NW_012146301.1:3983011-3984718 GCF_000956105.1 Propithecus coquereli | reverse complement strand
CCTTGTGTATACCCTCTTACATTTAGAAATATTTGCATCATAATATAATTACCTTTTTTACCCTACCTTTTAAACAATATGTCATAAGCATTTTCACATGTTGTGAAATATTCTAGAACATGATTTTTTTATAGATATACTGTGCTTCAGCATATAGGTTTTACACAATTTATTTAGCAAGTCCCTTGTTGTTGAATGTCTAGGGTAAGAATGACTTTTAAGAAATCCAAGGAACCATTTGAGTGACTTCTGGAGAAACACCCTTTAGGTTGATCCTTAGTGGCGGAGGCGGAGGAGAGACAGCCTGGTCCCCTGAGAGGAGAATAGCTTCAGGAGTCGGAAGAGAAGGGCCTGGCACTTCACTTACCATCTATACGACTGGATATATTACTTCACATCTCTGGGCCTCTTTTTATCTATAAAATTAGGGATTTGGATTAGTTTACCTCCCAGGTTCTTTCAGCTATGACATTTTAAAATTCTAAGTAACTGGGGATAATGTGTGAAGAATAATTAACTGTGTGGCCTTCAATTCTGACGAAAGCTCAGAAATATGGGACTCGGGGCAAAGCTCGTGAAATGAGAATAAAGATTTCCCCATTTCCAGAGCACTGCTCATGGATTCTGCTCTTCTCCCAAGCCCTCCCCGCATCTGTGGCAGGCAGATGCTTCCACCAAGAAAAGCCATGTTGCAAAATAGTTCAGAGTTTTGAAGACTCTCTGTTGAAGGAGAATGAAGTAAAGAAACTGTGAGAAGAAGAAACAGCTTATGTTTGGTGACACTGTGGGTGACCTGCCTGCCACACGATGGCCCTCTGATCTCTAAACCACTCTCTACACATTGCCAGATTTTCTCCATTTTCTTTGAATTTTATCTAGAAATTCAACTCATTTATATAATTGATTTCTGCCAGTGATTCTTATCATTTGTAAACCTGTATCACCTTTGATGAAGATCTAAAAATGAACACTCTTCTTTAACAAAATGTCAAATTATAAAATGAAGACTCAACTACTTAGATAACAAAGTTGAGGTTTTCCCATTGATTGCTTTCTAAATTGTGCCCCAACCTACCTCTCCCCACTCCCAGCCCTGTCTGTTCACACAGAGGTTCTGAGAAGCATAGTTGAAATCACTTGTTGGACTTAGTAAATTACATGAACCTCTTAGAATAGTAGGGTTAAGTTTTTACCTTATAGACATTTTGTATAGTGTTTTGGAAAAGAAAAAGAAATGAGAATTTAACAAGCATAGACCATAGAGCATTCCAGGTGCTTCGTGCTATTGATGTGCGTAATTCTATGGGGCAGCTATTAGTGATCATCACTTACCCACAGGGGAACAAATGTCCAGAGAGATTCGAAGCCACACAGCTGAGCTGGGATGTAAACTACATTTTGGCACCCACAAAGTTCTTCCTATTGCACTGTGGTCATACGCATACATCAAACAGGAGCTGCAACCTACGTGCATATATGAAGATTTTCAGTGTGGAAAGATGGAGGGGAAGACTTTCTGAAGGTCTTGCATAGCAACTGCAAATGAATTTCAGAAATTCTTCAGAATGATAAAACAAAGACCAATGAATAAGCAATGAATGAGCTATCAAGATCTGATTTTAACCTAATATGATTTTCTAACATATCTAGGATGACCATACCCACTTCAATAACCCTTTATGATAGCTATTAACCCAGTGTAATTAA
>NW_012146301.1:3979484-3982291 GCF_000956105.1 Propithecus coquereli | reverse complement strand
TTAAACTCCCTAACCCTATAGAGTTCTCTCATGCTTATGCTGTGGTTATGGCATAGCTCGTGATGCAGCGGTTCTCAGACTGCGGGCTCCTGACCGGCAGCATCGGTATCACTTGGGAGCTTGTTAGAAGTAAAGTTGTGGACCCATCCCAGATCTACTAAATCATAACCTCTAGTCCTGGGGTCCAGCAATGCGCTTTAACAAGTGATTCTGATGCATGTTCGGGTTTAAGAGCCATCACTATAATGTCAAGAAACTGTAAGATCAGCTGTCTCCATGATTCTGGTATTAATGATTTGATTTAAATTTAGTAAATAAGAAAGGACATAGTTGCCTTATTATTGAGAGTTACCCATGTAGTAACAAATCAACCTGAAAACTCTTGAAACTAGGATGTCTTATAGTTCCAAGTCTAATATAAAAGTGGCATCTATTCACTCGATTTTTATTTAGGATCCACTGTATAATGGGCACTGTATAGTGTGCACTGTACGGCTGTGAGAAAAACAAAGGCCCTGCTCTCATAGAACAATTTTTCTTTTCTCCTGGGAGAAGACAGAGAATAAACACAGGTTAAATGCATACATATTGAGTAGTCTATGGTATCAGGACTAGTGGCAAGAACTGCTAGGAAGTGCTGTGAGGCTGAGTAATAGAAAAGTAGCCAGGTACTCGGGTGAGGGAGCATGGGCAGTTCAGCAAGCTGCAGAAGCTTTTCTCATCAGAGGGCATTTAAATGGAGCTAGGAGTGAGCCATGAAGATACCTGATAGTGTCTCAGCAGAGGGAACCACAAGTGCAAATGTCCTGGGGCAGGAATCTGCCAGGCATCAGAAAATACCCTTCATGAACTTGTTTTCTAATTAGGGTGCTGGTGGGTTCTGCTGGTTTGTGTTGTTCCTTCTCTATGCTTGGGGGATGGACTATTCCATACAATAGTAATTTTGTAAACTAACTCCCTTTTGCCACTCACAAGTTTGGAAAAAAGAGCAATGGAAACCTAAGAGAAGATCACTTGGACTATCAGGACTGCCTTTTATTTGTTGACCTCCAATTCCTAACCTACTTGCAAACTAGACGTGTGAGGCACAACCACACTGATTCCTAAAGCTCAGCGCTTTATTCTCAGATCTGGTCCTTTCTATGTTCCATGTCAGGGGCAGGATTTCAACCGTGCCAGAAACCAAATTTATCTTTGATCCCATCTTTTCTTAATCTACCCCCCCAGTCTAATCAGAGTTTGTTGATTATATCTCCTAAATGTTTCCATGGCTACTTCCTCTCTTTTCTTCCTCATCATTCTTCACCTACATTACTTTAACAGCCCCTAACTCGTCTCCCTGACTCCATTCTCACAATTACCTATTTTTCTACCTGTGATTCCAAAAACAGGGGCACTAGTACCAACCCTTCTCAGAAAGTTTCTGCATTGACACAAGGCACAAGTACAGTCCAAAAATCAAGGTCCTCCATGATCTTCCCCAAACCCCTTTTTCACTCTCATTTCCCACGTATACCCTACAATTTATACCAATTCAAAACCCCCAAAAAGCTGTCATGCCTAAAGCAGTTTTCAAAGTCCCTTTCACACTTCTGGGCCCAACTCAAACACTGGCTTTTCCATGCAGGATTCCCCGAGGGATGTTCTTCTGTATTATACCGTGGCAAATAAGTTTTACGTATATTAGTACTTCGTCTTGTATTACAGTTACATGTTAACTATAATCTTCCATTAGATTCTGATCTGTTTCAGAGTCAAATATTGGTTTTAGTCATTTTTGTATCATTCTGATTATTAACACAATGTAATACACCTATGTACTTGTTAAACTGAATTCAATTAAGTATTGGTGGTTGACATGGTCTTATAAAATAAACTCATGAGTTAGCTCTTCCTTAAGCAGAATATTTGACTCCCTGCCACACCTCTGTTCCACCAAAGCTGGGAAATAATTATTTTCTTTGTTCTGAACCACACTACATTCATATTTTTGAATTTGTTGTAACTGAGAACTTTTTTCTTTCTCTGAAATCATGATCCTTTTTGGTTTAGGGCCACGCTATTTAGAGAAATTCCTCATCTATCCATCTTACATTGAGTAGCAAACATACAAAACACACGCATGCAAATATAATTCTTTCGAAGGATAATGCAAAAGCAAAAAAGCTAAATCAGGCTCTCAATGAATTTTTAGAATATTACTGCTCTTCAGATATTTTTATGACCATTTAACACAATAGTTGATAAAAGACATTATGATCCTTACTTTAACAAGATGTTCTATTCATATTGCTATAATTACTTTTTATCTTGTGGTTAAGATATCAATACAAAGGATTTAAAGGAGAAAAATAGGTGTTTATAATGGTCTTCCAGTTTTATTAGCCAGATATTAATGCGTAATGCCTAATTACATAACACAATTTATGAGAGTGCTATACGAGATCATTTAATCATGTTGAGAATATACTATTGAATGCCAGGCATATTTCAAATAACCAGGAAATTGACTCAAAATCTTGGTTTTTCAATAAGGAGTAGCATGAGATATTGTAAACTTAGCAAAACTCGTTTATTAGCTCATTTTTAATTTCACACACTACTAATTGAATTTCCTGAAGTTCCTATAAACTTCAGATTACTTCTCATTACACAATTTTAGTATATTGCTTAGGAAGTAAAATAAAAATTGCACAACTTGTGATTTATGGGTTTCAGTGACCAGCTATAACCATCGTACCTGATGATTTGGTAGTCTCTTGAGGCCAAGAGCAACTTGTGATGGATTCTGGAAATTATAGTAAACA
>NW_012146301.1:3969334-3971919 GCF_000956105.1 Propithecus coquereli | reverse complement strand
TTATCTCTGTCTAATGGATTTAGAAAATAGTCACTGTGAGATTGACTAAGAATAGTACAGTATTTACAAAGTAGAGGAAAACATGTCATGATATATAGAAAACCAAATGTACATCACTCTTCCTTAAAATCATGGAGCTAATAGAGGGAAATGGAAACAAATGTGTAAAAGTGCTAAAACTTGCTATGGAAATAATTTAAGAATAAAAGAGGGAAACGGAGTGATGAAACAAAACCTTTCAACCTATAGTGGTCAGGAATGGCCTCTGAAAAGGTGATACTTGGACAGAGACCTAAAGGAACTGAGGGAGCAAGAGACACAGATATGTGAGGAAAGAGAGTCCCACTCAGAGGCAGACAGTGGAGGAGGGAGCAACGTGGTGTGCTTGTGGAAGAACGAGAGGCCAGCGTACTGGGGGCAGAGTTGGGAGAGGAGTACTGTTAGGAGAGGAGGGCACAGTAGTAGGGCAAGAATGTGGCATTGTGACCTTGAGTGGAATAGGAAAGCAATGGAGGATTTTTAATAGAAGAGTTACGTGATCTGAATTATGTTTTCAAAATGAGAAGATACTATGAGGAGATTAGACTGTAGAAGACAGGATAGAATCAGGGCAAGTAGTTAGAGGACTTACGCAATGATTTAAGCCAGAGGAGATCATGGCTTGAACTAAGATGGGAGCTGTTTAAGTGGTAAGAAGTGAATATAAATATATTATGAAGATAGAGCTGACAGAATTTCATGATAGATTGGGATGTGTGTATGTTGTCGGGGGGGTTGTGGGGAGAGAGAGAGAAAGAGAAAGAGAGAGAGAGAGAGAGAGAGAAAGAGAGAGAGAAGCATGTCTATAAGACTGTTGACCTGAGAAACTGAAAAGACGGTATTGACATCAGTGAAATGGGGAAAGTTTAAACATGGATGGATTTTGGAGGCGGAATATCAAGGGTTCAGTTTTAAACAAGATTTTGACAAGTCCATTAGACATTCAATGGAGATTTTGTGGTATGCAGATGGATATGCAGTGTGTTTTCTGAAAGTACCTCAAAGATGCTACTTGCTTCTGAGCTGTGAGCTAGGCATTCCCTTATAAAAATATTTTCCAGGTCTCATTTTAAAAATTCATGAAATACAGCAATAAAAACAGTAAAAAACCACCTTACCTTTATTAAACTCATTGTTTCCCTTTCTTATTTGAGCTAGAGCATCTTTTTCTTTGGGGCTCCTAACACCAGTGTTCCATGGGAGTACAGCTTGAGATGGACTGACTTAGAATGTTCACGGAAAGACATTAGCAATTCCAGTGTAAGATTGCTGTAGATTCAATAAAAGAGAAAGTTATTGAACCATTATTACTTCATAGCTCTTCATTAGGTGTTGCCAAGAAGTGGAATGGACTAGCAGAAAACCAAACAACATTTTTCATTTTTTTTTTTCCAGAAACACAAGTTGCGAAACTTGTGAACTACTGGTGTTGTGGAAAAATCCTCATGGGAAGCTAGAAAATATGAACAATGTCTAATGATAATTGTGCTTTCCCTGGGTAATAGTGGTTAATTAATCTTATAATAGACCTTAAATCTTAGTCAAATTGGCATTAAAACAACAAACAAGAATCCTTAAAGATCAAATTGGATTTAAGGGATTTTTTTCCTCCAGGCAAAATTAATTTCCTAACCTTGAAATTGGATTTTCTTCTGTCTTCTGTGTGCATAGATCAACCGTTAAGAATCATGAATGTAAATCTTGAACATAGGTAGCAGTTGGGTATCTTTCAAACCCTTGCAGAATTGGTAGGAATGATGAAAATGGCAGAGACTAATAAGTAGCTATTTTGAAAAATTTTTATGAAAATAGGAAAATGATGGATCATTTTATTCTACTTTTAAATATTTAAGCTGCATAAAAGTCCTTTTGTTTATTCAGCATATATTTTGAGTAATTTTTATTGTCAACTGAATAATAATGACTCTTCAAAAATCTATGCATAGCATTTTACAAGATGTCATTTGCAGCTGCAAAAAAGAGCCAGAGATAAAGATGAAAAATGCATATTTTCATATTTCCTTATCAGAACTATGGACTTTTTTTCAACAAAGAAAAAGCTATTTCCTTGGTAGATGTTTTCACACCATGAAGGACAGTACTAATGCATTAGGAATATGTCATCTATGATTAATGCTGATGATTCAGTGAAACACAGCAAGATACCAAAATAATGGGATTTTTCTGCATTTTAGGAATGCTATTATCTTAACACATGGTCCATGAGATGTTTTAATGTGTGTGTAATTTTTTTTATTTTTAGAAGTTATTTGGCATGATAATATAATGAATTCTCTAAAAAATAATAAAATGTATGTACATGTAACTCTTCTTTTTCTAGAGATCACAAGCACAAATGGGAATGCTATCAGTTTATTTAATTAAACTAACTTAGAAATTGCAAGTAGATTGGGACCTCTGTCCATATCTTAAGCTTTTGTCCAGGGTTAAACCCCTTTTAGAAGGTAGTAAGAATGGCCTGATGGTCTGCTTATACAGGACTAGGAAAACTGTTTTCTAAAGCAAATTTCTGAGATAATTTTTTT
>NW_012146301.1:3902948-3969284 GCF_000956105.1 Propithecus coquereli | reverse complement strand
TGCCAGCTCTACTCTGAGTGAGACCACCATTCATAAAATGTGAATATAGATTTAATTTGTGTTTCTTGTTTGTGTTCTGAGCTTTAACTCATTTTCTGAGCAACACAGCTCATATGATTTTGAAAAGTTAATCTCAAACAAAAAGTTGACAATAATATTTGGAAGAAACTGTGAGATAGAGCTCTCTTAGGGGTAATTTATTAATCTTACAACAAGTCTGGCTTATGTTTGGAATGAGTAACACAGAGAACTTGGCAAGAATTGCTAGTTAGAAGTTCTCAGTGAAATAACTTCAGGATGACATCCAAAAGGATTAAAAACAATAGGTGCAGTGAGACATCTAATTAACTCCTCCAGGAAATGCCATACTAGAGAACTTAGTTAAAGCCTTGTAAATGTTATCATGGGGAAAATCATAAACCTTGCTTCTCTGTTTACCAAGAAGTTTAAGACTAAAACATATTTATTGATTAATAAATATTACTGAATATATGAACCTAATCGTATTTGTAAGCTTCAAACCAAAAATTATATATTTATATATACAAATATATATATGCACGCCTATGTGGTGTGATCCATGAGAACTTTATTTACTTATTTTTCTTTTTTTCTGTTTTAATTTTTAAAAATTTTTAATTATTATGGGTGTATAATAGTTGTAAGTATTTATTAAAAGAGTAGCCATAAACTTTTATAAATCAATTAATTATCTCTGTCTAATGGATTTAGAAAATAGTCACTGTGAGATTGACTAAGAATAGTACAGTATTTACAAAGTAGAGGAAAACATGTCATGATATATAGAAAACCAAATGTACATCACCCTTCCTTAAAATCATGGAGCTAATAGAGGGAAATGGAAACAAATGTGTAAAAGTGCTAAAACTTGCTATGGAAATAATTTAAGAATAAAAGAGGGAAACGGAGTGATGAAACAAAACCTTTCAACCTATAGTGGTCAGGAATGGCCTCTGAAAAGGTGATACTTGGACAGAGACCTAAAGGAACTGAGGGAGCAAGAGACACAGATATGTGAGGAAAGAGAGTCCCACTCAGAGGCAGACAGTGGAGGAGGGAGCAACGTGGTGTGCTTGTGGAAGAACGAGAGGCCAGCGTACTGGGGGCAGAGTTGGGAGAGGAGTACTGTTAGGAGAGGAGGGCACAGTAGTAGGGCAAGAATGTGGCATTGTGACCTTGAGTGGAATAGGAAAGCAATGGAGGATTTTTAATAGAAGAGTTACGTGATCTGAATTATGTTTTCAAAATGAGAAGATACTATGAGGAGATTAGACTGTAGAAGACAGGATAGAATCAGGGCAAGTAGTTAGAAGACTTACGCAATGATTTAAGCCAGAGGAGATCATGGCTTGAACTAAGATGGGAGCTGTTTAAGTGGTAAGAAGTGAATATAAATATATTATGAAGATAGAGCTGACAGAATTTCATGATAGATTGGGATGTGTGTATGTTGTCGGGGGGGTTGTGGGGAGAGAGAGAGAAAGAGAAAGAGAGAGAGAGAGAGAGAGAGAAAGAGAGAGAGAAGCATGTCTATAAGACTGTTGACCTGAGAAACTGAAAAGACGGTATTGACATCAGTGAAATGGGGAAAGTTTAAACATGGATGGATTTTGGAGGCGGAATATCAAGGGTTCAGTTTTAAACAAGATTTTGACAAGTCCATTAGACATTCAATGGAGATTTTGTGGTATGCAGATGGATATGCAGTGTGTTTTCTGAAAGTACCTCAAAGATGCTACTTGCTTCT
Source organism: Propithecus coquereli (assembly GCF_000956105.1). Classification (NCBI taxonomy): domain Eukaryota; kingdom Metazoa; phylum Chordata; class Mammalia; order Primates; family Indriidae; genus Propithecus; species Propithecus coquereli. Next base: position 3,967,516 of record NW_012146301.1, on the reverse strand, counting down.
GAGCTGTGAGCTAGGCATTCCCTTATAAAAATATTTTCCAGGTCTCATTTTAAAAATTCATGAAATACAGCAATAAAAACAGTAAAAAACCACCTTACCTTTATTAAACTCATTGTTTCCCTTTCTTATTTGAGCTAGAGCATCTTTTTCTTTGGGGCTCTTAACATCAGTGTTCCATGGGAGTACAGCTTGAGATGGACTGACTTAGAATGTTCACGGAAAGACATTAGCAATTCCAGTGTAAGATTGCTGTAGATTCAATAAAAGAGAAAGTTATTGAACCATTATTACTTCATAGCTCTTCATTAGGTGTTGCCAAGAAGTGGAATGGACTAGCAGAAAACCAAACAACATTTTTCATTTTTTTTTTTCCAGAAACACAAGTTGCGAAACTTGTGAACTACTGGTGTTGTGGAAAAATCCTCATGGGAAGCTAGAAAATATGAACAATGTCTAATGATAATTGTGCTTTCCCTGGGTAATAGTGGTTAATTAATCTTATAATAGACCTTAAATCTTAGTCAAATTGGCATTAAAACAACAAACAAGAATCCTTAAAGATCAAATTGGATTTAAGGGATTTTTTTCCTCCAGGCAAAATTAATTTCCTAACCTTGAAATTGGATTTTCTTCTGTCTTCTGTGTGCATAGATCAACCGTTAAGAATCATGAATGTAAATCTTGAACATAGGTAGCAGTTGGGTATCTTTCAAACCCTTGCAGAATTGGTAGGAATGATGAAAATGGCAGAGACTAATAAGTAGCTATTTTGAAAAATTTTTATGAAAATAGGAAAATGATGGATCATTTTATTCTACTTTTAAATATTTAAGCTGCATAAAAGTCCTTTTGTTTATTCAGCATATATTTTGAGTAATTTTTATTGTCAACTGAATAATAATGACTCTTCAAAAATCTATGCATAGCATTTTACAAGATGTCATTTGCAGCTGCAAAAAAGAGCCAGAGATAAAGATGAAAAATGCATATTTTCATATTTCCTTATCAGAACTATGGACTTTTTTTCAACAAAGAAAAAGCTATTTCCTTGGTAGATGTTTTCACACCATGAAGGACAGTACTAATGCATTAGGAATATGTCATCTATGATTAATGCTGATGATTCAGTGAAACACAGCAAGATACCAAAATAATGGGATTTTTCTGCATTTTAGGAATGCTATTATCTTAACACATGGTCCATGAGATGTTTTAATGTGTGTGTAATTTTTTTTATTTTTAGAAGTTATTTGGCATGATAATATAATGAATTCTCTAAAAAATAATAAAATGTATGTACATGTAACTCTTCTTTTTCTAGAGATCACAAGCACAAATGGGAATGCTATCAGTTTATTTAATTAAACTAACTTAGAAATTGCAAGTAGATTGGGACCTCTGTCCATATCTTAAGCTTTTGTCCAGGGTTAAACCCCTTTTAGAAGGTAGTAAGAATGGCCTGATGGTCTGCTTATACAGGACTAGGAAAACTGTTTTCTAAAGCAAATTTCTGAGATAATTTTTTTGTTGTGCCAAAAACTTTGAATTCATGACCAGTTCTTGGTACACTCCTGACTACTATTGTGGCTTATTGATATCATTATTTTTTCACATTTTAGGTGTTTGTCTTTCTTAATCTTATAAAATCACAGAGTTTAAACCATAGCCCAATGAGTCTTACAAAAAGTTAGACTTTCAAGAATATTTTTGTGTTTTTTTTTTGTTATTGATTATCCAGATTCTATTATGCTTCCTGCATTTAACTGTAATATTTTCATGACTCAGGCCTATTTCCCCAAAAATATTACTTTTTAAAAAGTTTATCAGCATATGTCTTCAATGCAATTTAGTTGTCATTATTTGTTTTTCAATTCATGTGCATACATTTAGAGAATACAGATCCTGTCTGCCTCCTAAAATAGGCCCCCTATTTATGAGAGTATCACATATTATAGGAGTTGGTGATTCTGATGGACTTAAAAAATAATGTTGGTTAACAATGGCTAAATAATAATGAAATAATGTAGAAGTGGATGTATCCCTTATTCAAGTGTTCTTAACATTGCGGTTGGAAATCAGTGTTAGTAAAATATATTTTATTCATTTATATTTGAATGACTTTCAAAGAAGAGTAATTTTGTGGGGTCCCCCATATTACTGAACAGACTGAAAACCAGGTACCATTAATAAATCGATTTTTTAAAAGAGAGTTTTTTAAAACTTGGTGTATCTACATTTTTTAATGTTCATGGTTACAATAAATGATAGATTGAATTCATGCTGTTCTTAGAAAATTTATGACTCCTAACATGACTTATGGATACAATTACTGTTTTCATATTTTAGGTCTGAATACTTACGGGGAAGAGGCAAAACTGAAAAGCATTACAATGCCAATTTTGGGATTTATTTGCCAGGGCCCTCTTCTGAAATCAGTACGAAAGACAATCACAGTTTTGAGCACCTGTTACATGGCAGTTACTTTACATACATTATCCTGTTTAATCCCTATAGTGATGGCATGAAGAGCATGATATTATCTCTATTATATGGATGGATAAACAGGCTAAAAGAGAAGCTAAGTTATGTATTCAGGTTCACAGGAATAATAAGTGGCAAATCTAGATTTTGAATTCAGATCTCTCTGACTCCAAGGTATGGATGAGAAACTTTGACCAAGCAGTGATCCCAGATCCCCAGGCAATGTCATTGCACATGTGGCCACAGGACCTCCAAGCTCTCCTCTTATGGGGAACCTGGCTGTTGAGGCAGTTCTATGTGGATGTGGGACAGGTGGATATTGGCAGGGCCCCATCCTTATCCAAGCCCAAATCCTTATCTTATTTTTCAGGTAGTTGATGTCTGCTCAAAAATGGCTTAGCACAGCTCCAGGTTCGAGTCTTGTGAAATATTTACTTTGTCAATTCTGCCTCAAGCTGGGGTAGATGGAGAACCTGCAGCCTAAAGGCCACATGTGGCCCTTCAGATCTCCAAGTGTGGCCCCTCGACTTAATCCAAATCTCAAAATTTGGATTCAGTCAAAAGGCTGCACTTGAGGATCCAGAAGGCCACATGTGGCCCCAAGGCTGCAGGTTCCCCACCCCGAAATGCAAATTCCCTGCATAAAATGCAGTTAACTGGCCTGCTATTTCTACCTTAGTAGGTGGATGTAGGGCTAATAATCAAAGATATTCAAGTGTGTTCTTTTCTTTTGTATTTTACTTGCTACTTATTATATCTCTATTCCTAACAAGGATCATATATACCTTAAATATTTAAAATATGCATTCAATTAATATTTGAGAACTGGTCGAAGACTTGAATTTCAATTATACAGTACTGGAAATATTTTAATAGTAAAAGAATGGAATATGTCCCAAAGATAGTACGATATTTAGTGGAGCCCTATATAATTCTGATATAAAGATATAGAATTAACACTTGTACTATAGGTTAATTTCTTTGTCAGGAGTACTGAATGCTTTGTTCAGAATACTGAATGATTTGTCAGGAATACTGAGTGCTGATTTGGAGAAATAAAAGGGTACAAATGATTCTGGGTAATAAGTAGCTTCATAAAAGTTTATTTATATCCTAACAATTTAATTCTGAAAGCCTCTTTACCAGTTCATTTATTTATAACTCCAAAGAAACAATACACAGCCATTCATATCAACTGTTGGCAGTAGTCAATTGATAGGCTTTTGTTTGGGCATCTGGGTTGATTGTATCCATGAGAATTTTTAAGTAGAAAGTTCATGCATAGAGGAGTTTCTATATGGCATTATTGCATATGCATGCAAGCATGCATATTGCATACTTGTCTCTTAAGTAATATGGGTTTGTACAGGAAAACATTCTCTCTAGTTTTTTCCATCTGGTTGCTGGAATCTTGACTTGGATAAAATTACTCAGAGCTTTTAGAGCCTTCTTTGTATTTATGCAAGATAGGTTATTTATATCAGACAATAAGTAAAGTTTTATTTTGTCCAGTTTTTCTTTCTGTTCTTCAAGACAGAGAGGTCAACTATATCCATAGAATACTTCAAGCAAAATGAGGGTAGAGCTTTTTGTCTTTATAACCCAGTTCCTTAAGCTTTTTTGAGATTCGGCATGACTAGCTCCCATATGTATTTAGAATGCAAATTTGTACTTTTAGATAATATATGAATTGTTGTGATCTATTTTATGGAGAATATTCTACAAGTTAGACATCTATACAAAAGATGTTGTCTTTTAATTCATCACTTTGCAGGGTGGCAAGATGTGTACACCTTTGTTCCAGGGTACTGCAATATTCAAAGCCTTGCTGGAAGTTCTCTTTTGTAATTCTGTCTTACACTGTGGCACATTTCTTAAACATTTTATAGTGCCAAGCCTTAACATTTTGAAAATGAATTTTTGAAAACAATCAAATACTTTTAGATTTAAACCTGCTGTGTAAAATAGAAAAACATAATTTAAAACCATGTATTAATTAGAAATGTGTATTTGATATGTCCAGTAACACTTATGGAATAAAATTATATCAAGCAAGCATTGGAATTAGAAGATTTAGTCTTGTCTTTTTATACCTCTTCTTCCACCATAATTATTACTGGTGACACTTCTCAAGAGGGTTCTCTTTGAATGCCAAATGTTATAATCACCCTACTAACTGGTAAATTTAGAGGAAATCAGTGGCTCCCACCCATTTTTTTCCCAGTGACTACACTGGACACTAACAAGGCTCTTCCACACCTGAGGCCACATTGTCCCTTCCTGATCATCCTTTTTATCCTTCAGAGACCTCCTCCCAAACAGGAAGTAGAAATGGCCATGGTAGCTATGTCTGTGGAACCTGAGAGGGGCTCCTTCAAAGGTTGGCTTTGCTAACTCAGGCTGATGTCTTTCACTAGCATCCCTTGCCACTGTGGCTAAGACAGGGACTAATTTGTTCCATTTCTTCCCTTCTCAACCTCTGTTTGGCCAAGGTTCTGAGGGTATGTTTTTCTTTCAAGGAGACTTCCGAATCTTCAACAGATCCCTGAAGACCCTAATTTAAACTAAGCTTGAGAATCAATAGTTTATATACCCTCTTCCCATGCTAATATAATTTTGAGTTACTTTTTTTATTACAGTAACCTTCTTTCCTATGGTTTTCATCTTTTGATCTTTCTCAAACGTGTGGTCCTTACAGAGCTGGCTTGCTTTACTAAGGTTTTAGTTAGTCCCAACCTGCATTTTCCATCTCTGTCACGTTTTCTTAGTCCCTTTGGGATCCTGTAAGGAATGCTATAGACTGGGTAGCTTATAAATAACAGAAATTTATTTCTCACCATTCCGAAGACTGGGAAGTTTAAGATCAAGGTGGCTATAGTCTCTGTATCTGGTGAGGGTCCATTTCCTGGTTCATAGATGGCAGCTTCTAACTGTGTCCTCATGTGATGAAAGGGCAAGGCAGCTCTCGGGGGCCTCTTTTATAAGGGCACTATTCCCATTCATGAGGGCTCTATTCTATGACCAAAGTTGCCTTCTAGCGGCTCTAATTCCTAATGGCATCCCACTGGTGATTAGGTTTCAACATATGAATTTGGGGTGAACACAAACATTCAGAACATAGCACATGTGCTGGATAGGTTTGTTTCAAAAGCATCTTTGTCTTTATCCCATTCCTCTGAGTTCTGCACTGTGCCATGAAACTCAGATGTAACATTAGGGATTATGCATTAACGCGTTAACCCTCCCTGATGGCTTGTTGACATATCATAAGGAAAGGGGGGTTTTCTATAGAAGATGTCTTGATACACTACAATAAATATAGTAGAATATTTTAGAGCCCATAATAGATATTTCTGAGAAGGTAGCCATTTCTTCAAAGGCTCTGAAATTTTTAAACAAATCAGATATAAATTCACACACTGAAATTATTTCCTTATCAACTGCTTTCCGATAGGAAATTTATCAAAATCATTATGATGCTCTAGTTTTAATTTTATTACTTTTTCCATTTATGATAGACTTCTTTTACATTTTCATATACACAGAGACTTTTAGATACGTTCTCATAATCAAAAACCTTAGAATGCGTCCTAGCCCTGTTTTTGGCATTTTTATTCTAATGAAGAATATTATACAAACAAATACAAACAAATATTATAAAACTAACCACTAAACCTATGTAATGAAAGTCAGAGTAAATAGGCTAGCCTTTACTCACTCTATATTTATTATTTAGGTAACCTAAGTTATTAGGAAAAACTACCTTGTCTTTTTGAAATTTTACTTAATTAAACTAGACTTCATTGCACGTTTATCTGTTTATGAAATAACAGGGTGTTTTATCCACTTCAGAATGCCAGAAGTAATGAGATGACATTACTTGTGGAAAATTAATCCTCTCGTTACTTATGAATAGTAGCAATAACACCATGAGTCTTGGCACTTGTAGGTAGTACAAAGTCCTTTAAAATGGCATTGGTTGTCTTACTACTGAGAGTGGGTAGCTGTTTTCCTTGCAGCAAATGATTAAGTGTTGACTGGCAGTTTAGATGGGAATCTGGAAATTTCTGCATTTCCAGTACCTTCTGTGGTTCCACTTTGCCCTTTGCTTGTAGTAAATGACTCTGCATTGTCATCAAAGTGTACTTCTGCATTGTGCCTAGTTTTCTTCTTGTCATCTTCTTTTCATCAGTAATCAGCTCCTTGTAGAGCTTTTTTCTTTGTTTTTCCATGGGGTTTACTAATTTGATTGTAAGAATACAGAGATCATCCCCTTTTGCCTTCAACCTATTTATACTATTTGCCTTCATCTGTTTCATTTTTCCAATCTCCCTTCTATTTCAACAACAGCCCTTTACCATCCTGTTCCAGTTTCTAGATATAAGATTGTACAATGGAAAAACAAGCAAACAATACATCAGGTTTGGGAACAATGGGGACCTAGATGCAAATCGTGATATCTGGGGAAGTTATTTAAACCCTCTGTTGCTCGGTTTTCTCTTCTGTAAAATAGGAATAATAATACTGCTGATCTTGAAGTTTGTTCAGGGAAATTAAGTGAGATAAAGAAAGTAAAACATCTATTTCTTTCTCCTTTGTGGGAGCAATTAAAAGGGTGGCATGGCAACAAACAGCTGTAGTAAATGTCAGTCCTATTTATTTATCAACCATATGTATAATAATATTGTTTGAAGCACTTTACAAAGGTTAGCTTATTTGATGTTCATAACTACCACCAAGAAATAGGCCCTATTAGGGTCCTCATTTCTACCCTTGAGAAAACTGAAACGCTGACCAGTGGAGTATCTTGTTGAAGGCCACACAACTAGCAATTGTCCCAGGTGGGATTTGAGCAGGTTGGTCTATAGAGCTCACGCTTCTAACCACACCAAACCCCTCTTTGCTGAACATGCCCTCTTTTTATTCCCTGCTTTCATGTGACAAGTTTTCTTGTCTGGAAATTTGCCCATGGTTGCTACCTTGGCTACTATTCTTTCCCTTTGGTTCTCTGCTCTGCTTCTTCCGTTTGGAATTTATCACACATAGGCCATTTCACCAGGAAAGGCTCTGTCACTTTGAGGCAGGTGTGTTGTGATTCAGAGGAAGAGTCCACCTTTGCAGAGCTAGGGGAAATGAATTATTCCCCAGGGAGGCCTCGTCCATTAGAGGTGCTGTCGTGCTTCTGGTACCACAGTAGTCCTTGCCGGCCTGACAAGAGGTAATTTATTCATTTGGACAGAGATACTCTGAAAGTAGATCTGACATTTACTAGAATTATCATTGTTTTCCACAAATGCCTAACAAATTCATCTGTGATGTTATCAGGACAGTAATATAAAAGATGCATTCCTAGTCTGGTTTTGTACTTTTCCTATTTTAATGCTTACAAAACCCATTTAGTATTTAATTTAAAAGCTATCCCTTCACTTTTTACCATGGCAAATGACCTCATTTTTCAGAAAAATATCATTTGCTTTGGCCTTTTAAAAGCATTGGCAAAAATGTCTTTGATAACAGCGTTTTTTGGATGCTGTTTAGTGACACTTCTGGTTTCATGGAGTTATGATTAAAATCAGAAGCTAGGATGAGACATCAGCTCTGCTATGTAGATGAGGCAGAAACAATTAAAGAGTGTGATTATAGTAGGATAGAAATGTCAAGAAAATGCCACATCAAATATCTCCATTCTACACAGATTAGAGGTAAGTGGAAAACTTTATCAGCAAGACAAGGACAGAAGGAAACTTTGCTTTGAAAATGCAACTCTATTAAAAGAGAAGATTTGTCTATTACAACTGGAAAGTTACACTAAAAAAAAAAAAACAATTTAAAACCATAAAAAAATCACCCCAAATTCTGTTAACATGTTTAAATCTCCCTTTTTTGCAGGAGGTGTGAGTGGAGGGTTAATCATCGAGCCCTTGAAAGATGAAGTAATTATCACAAAAGCTGGCTTGGCTAAATTTTCTCTCAAATGGAAATTTTAGTTCTCTAGCATTTTCTTTCCTGCTGGGAAAATTATATTTCAGTTTTTTTTCTTTTTCACATTGAGAAATGGGCTGTTTTACATTGCTGAAGCTTCCAGTTAGCTGATATTTTTCTGATCTTATGGTTTAGTAAGCATGTAAGTTAAAGTAAACCCAAATTCTAATTGACTTACACGAAATGGGAATTTATTGGTACACATTAATGTAGGGTCCAATCATGATTTGTAGTTCTAAGATGATACCAGGGAACATTTTTTGTTTTTGTTTGTTTTTATTTTTGCCAATCTGCTTTCTGTGATGTTGGCTCTGTCCTGAGGATAGCTTGATTTCCATTTGCAAGATTGCTACCAAAAGTTCCTGGGGTCATCTGCTCTCTTGTCCAGCTCAGAGAGTGTCATGTTATTTTAAAAAAATAATAATAATAAAGGGAAAAGAAAGGAAGGAATAAAGAGAAGGGAGGAAAATTCTGGGACCTTTCTCTGATTGGGTCATCTATGTCATTTGCCTCCCGTGGCCAGGAAATACCGTGGAGTGATCGGATTAGGTTCAGGTAAGAAGTCCACCTCTGAACTTTAGACCAAGTTGGGATCAGTTTACTAACTTCATAGCTGCTTCACAATGTGGAGGGTGGGAAAGGTAATCAGAAAACAACTATTTTTGTTCACTGCAACTCAAAAATGGCTATGTTTCAAAAAAGTACTGTGTATTCATAAACAGTATTTCTCTGTTTCTGAATCTCATCTATGATGTTAGAAGTCAGGGTAGTGATTAACTTTAGGGAGGAGATGAGGAGTGACTGGATATCGGGCATGAGAAACTCTCATGGGGTGTTGTTAATGTTCTGTTCCTCGATCTGGTTGACAGTTAATAGGTGTGTTCACTTTCTGTAAATTCATCAAGCCATAGCGTTCATGATTTATATGGCTTCTGTATTAATTGTGCTTTCATAAATAATATAGAACTTAACTGAGAATAGAAAAGATTGTAAAGTTATTTGTGTACAGCAACTTACATGGAGTATAGTAATTATACCCAAGCTTCACAAACTATGCACCGAGACACCCCAGGGTGCCACAGAGAACTCATAGTGATACTATAGGCTATTTAAAATTTTAAAAGGAAACACTGCAATATGCAACATCTTCTAATCACTGTGTAAACTACTAGCTTGGGATGGTTTATAGCTTTTATATGAGATCATGCTATCCTCATTTTGATGATGTCCTATCTTTGCACATCTGGGTGTTTTTGGCAACTGCTACGATAAAAACCAAGTGCTGCATGAAAAATCAATGAGGAACAGGAAATGAGGGTGGCACAGTGTCCAATCCAATTCCAAGGTTTAAGAAGCTGTGCAGTGCCCAACAGGAGGACACATCCCATTAGTAATTATGGCTATTGAAGAATGAAATAAAAAGATTATTCTATTTTTTTCAATGGGCTACTAAGCTGTCAGGATATTAATGCTTATTAAGTTGCTTGGACATAATTATGTAATAAGTGTAGCACTTATCTATTCCTTTGGCCCAGGGTAGAGGACTAAGAGTGCTAGGAATTGAGAAAGTTTGGAAATCCCTGGATTATACTATTTTTGGATGGTCAATTAGCTTCTCCTGTTTGGTTACTGAATAATCAGGTCAGCAAATTAATGAACTATTAATGAAAGAGATGAACAATGTATTGCACAATTTTCTGCTTTCTAATGCAGAGCATATTTAATAAATAAAATATTTTGTTATAACCCAAGCTCATCGTTCTGAACACCAATCAACACCCCGGACTTTAATACAGATGGGCCCTTAGAGTTCCCGATGCTACAAGGCGCAACCAGGCTGTGCTTGGCAGGCCTTAGGGCCCAAACGCGGCTTTGTGTGGCTATCATCATGAATGTATTTTAGGCTAATATTGCAATTTTCTACTTTGTTTAATTGACTTTTGTTTTCTCCTGTCAGAAAAACAGGATAAAGTCATGGAAGGGTGATAGCCTTTAGAAAACCTGTGCTAGGACAACCTCTGTGGAAAGTAGTATGGAGATACCTCAAAGAGCTAAAAGTAGAACTACCATTTGATCCAGCAATCCCATTACTGGGCATCTAACCAAGAGAACAAAAAACAGTCTACAAAAAAGACATCTGCACTTGAGTGTTTATAGCAGCACAATTCACAATTGCAAAGATGTGGAAACAACCCAAGTGCCCATCAATACATGAGTGGATTAATAAAATGTGGTATATGTATACCATGGAGTTCCACTCAGCCACAAAAAACAATGGTGATCTAGCACCTCTTGTATTATCCTGGATGGAGCTGGAGCCCATTCGCCAAAGTGAAGTATCACAAAAATGGAAAAACGAGCACCACATGTACTCATCATCAAATTGGTATTAATTGAGCAACACTTAAGTGCACATATAGTAGTAACATTCATTGGGTGTGGGGAGGGTTTAGGAGGGAGGGGATGGGTATCTTCACACCTAATGGGTGCAGTGTGCACTGTCTGGGGGATGGACACACTTAAAGCTCTGACTTGGGTGGGGCAAAGGCAATATATGTAACCTAAACATCTTCCCTTTCCCTTTTTCTTATTATTACCCCCCCTTTCATTCCTTCATTCCTCCCACCCCCTGCATTTAGGCTTGTTTCTGAGACATTTGTAAATTTCTCAGCTTTTACCTCAAGAAGTTTGGCTTCTTTATCATCACACTTGAGGAGAAATTGCTTGTTTCTGGTAGAGGCCTGGATGCACATTCAATAAGAATTTAATGAATATCTGTGTGGTACTTTATTTGGGAATCTTATTTTTGAATCATCAAAAGAAAAAAAAATTGGGAGTAGTACTGGCTATTCACCAATTTTTCTCACTGTCCGTGAGATTGTTTTTTAACTGGTTAGTCAGAAAGACTTTATCCCCAAGGCTGTGGTGAATGGCGGTGCAGGGTCTGAGTACATTACTCCAAAGGGAATCATTCCTACAGCATGTGATGGGAATGGCAGCCCCTGGAGTTGTGGATCTTCAAATGGTAGCTCTTCAGAACTCGAGAAGGACTAACTTGTTTATTTTCATCTTCTCTGTGTCTAGGTATAGACCCTTTCTCTCTTGACTGAGTAGCAGATGCTACAACAAATTGAAATGGATGAATAACACACATATGATTTATTAACTCAGCATTCAATGATTATAATGACTGATAATGAATGAGACATTTTTATTCTAATAAGTAAGAATAAATGTCATTCCTTTTTATCTAAGGAAGCAAGCAGATATGGTTACTAGCTATTGAGCCGGACAACGGCAGCCATCAAATTGGGACTTCTTTATCAAGTATAAAAGGGAAGGTAAAATAATTACTGTGGCAAAGGAAAATGTCTCCAAGCCAATCTATGTTAGTTGATAAAATATTTATTTTTATAGATGGTGTTAAAGTTTTCCTTTGAAAGAATGGATATATTTTATTTAAAGGTTTTAGCAGGTTTCCATGGCTACGACCCCTGGAGGAAGGGAATAACTTTTTTTAAACATGCCTGTGTACTATTCAGTTCCAATTATGTACCAAACCAGCTGGTTCGATGCTTTCTCAAGAGCTATAAACACAGAAATAAAGGGGGAAAATGAAGTGCATTTTCTGATGGGATCAGTTAGCTAGAGTAGTAGGGATGAGACAGGCGAAAATCATTTTTCCATTTTTAAGGGAAGGGAAGTTACGGTACTCAGGGGGTATTTGTCCAATCCACCTAGCAAGTCACCAAAATTTCTGAAACTAAATCCCAGGCCTGCTGTTTATCATTTTCTCTGCCAAAGCTATCTCTTTCCACAAAATCAGCTCTTTCTCATGATGACTGAAGTTCTACTCCAGCAAAGGAAAATCGCTGTGCAATTTTCCTTGGGTTTGGCTTGCCTAAAAAAATTAAATAAACTACAACTTTAAAAGAATGACTTTCTCAATAAGATTGAAATGAGTCATGAGAGTAAAGGAGAATTTTTTTTTTTTTCTAAAAATGTGAAAGAGAAAGCTGGATTCAAAGTCCTCTTAGGCGACTTTTACTTCTAAACATTTTGATATCAGAGAAAATTTTAGAAGGGGTCCATGTGTAGAAGAGTCAATCACACTGTGGTTTTCAGATTCTACCTTCCTTATGCCAAAATATCTCAGCCTTAGGCAAAAATGTCCATGAAATCACTTACCAATCCTCACATAACTGAACAATGAAAATTTGAATTTATTTTAATATCTTCAGTTGATTGCTTTGAAACATCCTGACTCAGGTAGGTATTCCCGGTGCCTTGTGATAACCTATTCTGGTGCCAGCAACTGCACTGGGTGTTGCGTGTGCAGGGGAGACCGCGTGGGAATGATCTACATGCTAAAGTAGTTAGTAAGATATACTCACTAAAGTATAAACGGAGTACCCTTGAAAGCATGCTTATTTTTATATGACACAGATAACCTGTCATTCATCTGTTATCATACTGAATCTGATTCATTAGGGAATTTTACTGGAAACTTAACATTCGTAGAGGAGGGGCCGTGGCTTCTCCACCCATGTGTGCTCCTCAGTATGAAATCCTACTTGGACCCTATGTCCACGGAAAGTGCAGAGGTTCAAAACATGGCCCTTGCTCTGCTATTAATATATAGAGCACACACTGTAAAATTTAAAACTTGCTGCCCTGCAATGTTATCACTCATCAGATTTCATAAGAGACTGCTACTTTATAATGGAAAATAACTTTTGTGTTTCACCCTCTTGGATCGAAATACCAACTTCGACACTTCCAATGTGGCCAAGTTGGTTAATTTCTCTTGCTTCTATTTCCCTTGTCTTTGAAATACAGTGGGAATAGCTACCCCAAAGTTTTGTGCTGAAGACACAAAAAGATAATGTATGTACCTGGTACTTAGTAAAGATTCAATAAATGAGACACTCCCCCCTGACACACACACACATTTTCCTTGTTAAAACATTTGTCCTTTAAGCCCAAAAGTACTATGTAGCTTTAAAACCACTCAACAGAATTAAAACATAATTTTGCATAGAGAAATTTTGTGCACCCCATTAGGTAACTGGAAACATCACTGCAGAAAACTATAAAAGTCAATATTTTTCTATTTTCTCATCTAGGATCTATAGGAGTTAAGGGAACTTTTCTTTCACCATCTGAAGGTTTGATTTCTGGAATAAACTTGATAACTTGATAGTAGATAGATTAACAGGAGAAAGGCACACAAATTTATTATGTTCGTTTGTGTGGGAGTCACATGAAATATGAGATTCAAAGAAGGGCCTTATGGTTGAAGCTTAAGAAAGAATTTTGAGCTGCAGAAAGAAACAGAGGTTTAATGGCTCCTGGAGGCTGGTGGTGACAAGCTCCGGGGGGGCCATGGAGGAACTGCACTGTGAACAAAGGTTGTCTTATTAAGCAGATAAGGTCTCTTTGGTAGCAGCCCTCAGAAGGATAGGTGAGAAATCTGCCTGGGCTGGGTGGCCTGGGTGTGGAGACCTTTAGTTTCCTCTCCTCCACAAGTTCTCTTCTCTGCTCCACGTAGGTTCCAGGGAGGAGGTTCCTTATGGAGGAATTCCCTTAGTCAGATAAGGGAAACATCAGAGAAAGTCCCTTCCTGTGAGTCAGGAGAGTCAGAGGGTGAGAGACAGGGGGCAGGAGAAGGTCAGAGAGACCTTGGGTCTAAGACTGCTTCTCTAGTTCAAAGTGCTCAGCATGTCAAAGTGTCATGCTGTGGAGTATTGTTTTCTGAGCACCAGCAGATCCCAGGATCTCAGTATTTCCTTAATCTGAAGTTCTTAAAAGTCACTCAGGGAGTCCTCTAAACAGGGCAAATTAAAAGAGAATCTCAAAAATGTTTTTGGTCAAGGGGCCCAATATGCGAAGAATCAAATATATTGTGTGAGGTGGGGAATTACTTTTAAACATATACTGGGAACAAATTGAATTGAAGAAATGTTTTCTGATTTTGCTGAAGATAAAAATAGGATTTAAGTTCAAGGGTTTGATTTCAAGGTCTATATCTCCCATGTATTGGCTCTGGAAAGAGTTGAAAAACACGTAGTGTCTGTGGGCCTCAGCCCCCTCATCTTCAAAACATGAGACTCAGATGGTATCCCCCAGACTTGACAGCCAACAGAGTGAATTAGCAAAGGCTACCATACCATTATTCATTCTGAATAGAATAAAAGACAGTCAAAGAGGTTAACAGACTGTTATGAGGCAAATGGCAATAAAGCCAGAAGAAAAAGCATCCAAAATGTCCTGACCCATAAACTATGAATGTTTGTAACATGCATGAATAATGCAACAAACAAAAAAAGAGAAAGAACACGCTGTTTTGGCCCTTTGATGGCACTCTTTGTTGGGATGTGGGGTGTTTTGTGCTCTAGAACAATGGAACAATCTTCTGTCCAGTCCCTCTTCCACCTCCAGCCTCACAATTCAGGTCCTTATCAAATGACGATTTCTTTTTTTTTTCTCTTTTATGTGCCTAATTGGATGCTGCTTTTTAACTCTAGGCAGCAAATTTTTCATAAAAACTAACATAAGCCAAAATTAAAAATTAGTAGAAATATGCCAATTTTGAGTTTAATTTAAGGTGAAAAAGTACTCATAAAACAGTCACGTGAACATAGTGTGTGTACTAGTGTAAGAAATGAGGAGGCTATTGCATAGGATTCTACAAACAACTTGTTCCTTTACTGAATTGAAACACAATGTTTAGAAAGCACCAGGAACCTTCAGAGGCAGGGTATTTTGGATTTACCTATGACTGCCCAAATGAGGAGAGCCAGAAGCACTAGGCTATACCTTTTTTCATCCTTCAATCCAGAGTCACAGGACCAGATATAATTGTTTAGGTATTTATTACCAACACATGATAAGTGGCAACTATGCACTAAGTATTGGCAAAAGGTAGTTATGAAGACCTAGGGAGTCCACCCCTTCACAAAAGAGGACCCATGACTGTCTCCAAGGCATGGAGCTCACTGGTCAGACTTCCCTTCCCTTTCCTTCCGTGGACAGTTCTCATGTTTCTCTACTGGTGAGTTTCATGCTAACTTCAGGCTGTAGGCATGTTCTTCTCTTCTGTCTGGACAAAGAGTATTCTACATTGAAATTGTGGATTAAAAGCAACCTGGCTACAGAAATCCATCTTCCTGAAAGTACCCTCACTACTTCCAAACTCTCAGCTCTGTTCAACTCAAATAATGTCTGGATAAAAAAAAAAAAAAAAGTCTGTTGATGGAGTGTATGATCAAAGAACAAAGGAGAAGGGAGATAAAGGAGCTGTGAAGTGGAAACTTAACTTAGTAGCTGTGTGCTCTGACTCTTCTGTAGTTTGGGTATTTTTAAACATAAAATACTAGAAATATTGCAACGTGGGGACTTCCTAAATGTTTTCTTTTTTAATCTTTTAAGAAAACCCACAAAATGTGTGTCCAGTGGCTATTATAAGAAAACAGGATTTTGCACATGCAACAGTTAAAATATTTTGTTACTGTTTGGTATGTTGCAAAAAAAAATCAAGTAATTATTTTTTAGACTTCTTGTCAGGTTTATGATGACATGCCTAATAAATTAGACATAAGCATTACCTCACAATTTCACCTTTATTCATTTACATTAATTTGTCTCCACTTCTGAGACAATATTTATCTACTTATAACTGCACTTTCACTTGTGTGAGTAACAGAGACTGGTGGTAGAATGTAATCAATTATAGATTCCCCCTCCAAGTCATCAATCTTAGTTAATAAAATGCAATCATTTCAAAAGTTATTTTAAAGTGTTGGCAGAGAGCTACAAATCTACAATATGACCATTGACCCAGTGACTCATCTCCATCACAGTTGTAGGTGAGTTTGTAATTCAGAAAAAGAAAATGTTATCTCCATCACCAGTGTGCCCAACTCATCATCCCATTTTACCCCAAGAGTATTTGTGTATCAGATTTTCCTCCTTGTAATTAAGCAGCAGGAATTTATTGGGCTTTTAATGTGTCTGAGCCATGTGATAGATTTTTTAGAGATTCAAAGGAAATAAAACGACATCAAGAGCAAACACATGACCTCTGTCCTCAAATCAGTATTATAGCGGTGGTAAACACAGGTGCACAAAAAATGCCATGTGTAGGATCTTTAAAGAAGTACCTTGATTTAGCCAAGGCTATGAAAGCAGAACAGTTAAAGAACAGATTTGCTTACTTATGACTTCTAGTGTTTCCATTGCTTGTCTTGCAGTTTGCGTTATTCATGAGAAGGAATAAGAGGTTCCTCCCACACAGCATAAATGTTCTCGGCGCGTGACCTTGAAATAATCATGCTTTGCCTGTACTGCAGAAACTGATATTGGCATACATTTAGCTGAACAATTTTAACTTTACCACAATCAAAAGGAAACATTATGAAAACAGTCACATAAATATAGAACAGTGGTTCTCAAACTTACTGGGTGCAAGGATTATCCAAATTGGCATTCAAGAGTGGTTTAAAATGATTTTAGATCATTCTAATTCAATAGAATACCCCACCCTCAGATTTTCTTATTCAACAGAAGAGGTTACCTCACCTTTAGAAATTTTGTCTGAGTCAGTAGATTTGGGATGAGCCCTGGAAACTTGAGTTTTAAGTCTTGTTCTAAGAGACTCTAATGCAGGAAGCCCAAAGTCACAGTCTGAGATGTTCTGCTACAGAACTTAATGAATGCCACAGCAGTGCTGGCTCGGTGCTATTTTTTAGAGAACTGAATATTATAGCATCATATCGGTGCTGGGTGTTCTTATTCAAAGACTGGAGTTAGGTAGCTATTGATGGGAGTTTAAACTGTAGAAGCAAATTCTTATATTCCTAGAGTAATTTTCTTAGGTATTCCTTTAAATTTGTTTTCTTGTCTGGTCAGGAATCCTACTGCAGTTTGCCAAACAATAACCAACTGTCTCACGACCCATCTATATTCCTCGGTCTGCCCCAACAAAGTACCAAACAATGAGGTGGTTTAAACAAAAAAAATTTATTCCCTCACAGTTCTGGAGGCTGAGAAGTCCAAAATCAAGGTGTCTGCAGAACCATGTTCCCTCCAGAGCCTGTAGGGGAGACTCTTTTCTTACCCCTTGCTGGCTTTAGGAGGTGGTCATTGATCCTTGGCAATCTTTTGCATTCCTCCTCTTGCAAATCATCACCCCAGTTTTTGCCTTCATGTTTACATGGTATTCTCCTTGCATGAGTGTCTGTCTCTTTGTCCAAATTTCCCATTTGTATAAAGACATCAATCATATTGGATCAGAGCCCACCCTACTGACCTCATTTCAACTCAATTAGCTTTGTAAAGATCCTGTTTCCCCATAGGATCATATTTGGAGATAATGGGGTTTAGGACGTCAACATATCTTTATCGAAGAGGCACACAATCCAGCCCACACCTTCCTTCCCCTTAGTTCCGTCATTGAACATATTTCAGCACTCAGCTATAGGCTGTAGGAATAGAAAGGTTGAAATGTGGTTCTGGTAACTGTGGTATGTATATTGTTCTGGCTGACTTCTTGTAAAAATACACAATTATCAAATTTTTTTTTTCTTTCTGGGGGTGACCCTTTTCAACTGTATCCTTGAAAAATATTAGGACTGGGCTATGAAAAATGAAGGGTAGTTTCTGTAACCTTATCTCAGGGGTTAAATCATTCCCTTAAAATTGATTGCCTTATACTCTCAACATTCTTTTTTTTTCCATTAAAGCAATTGACTTCTTCCTTTCAATCTTTTTATCTCTAGGTTTTTGTTTTTTCTGTAAGGTTACTTTAAAAAATCAACACAAAACCCTTTTTAAGATCCTATGTTTCTGCTAATATTAGATCCTGGAAAACAACGTTTTAGTCTCTCCTTAAGTATTTGGATTAAAATTAAATTTTCCAGTTGTCAAGTCTTAAAGGCACAGCCTTAGACTATTCTGTTAGTTGTTCTTAATCCCATAGTTATTCAGTTTTTTTGAGTGAAGTCCAAGTCAGAAAGCAATTTTTCAACAAACAAGTTAAGAAAAATATTTTTTTTTTTACATATTTGGTGTTTGGTCAAGTTTCACAAAAATTAAATTGTTCATAATTTTCTGTGGTGACTGAGAAGATTGAGAAGTAATTCTACTGTGCTGTATAGCGTACCACATAGCACTGAATGGTGGAGATTGTTGTGGAATCTGCCACCTGTGAAGGCATGTGTAGGGTTTGTGATGACTTCACTCTGTAGAGGAGGAGGTTTTGAAGGACATGACATGCCCCAAAGCCAGAATGAGAGCCAGAGTGGGAAAGTGCTGGAAAATGAAAACAAACAAACAAAAAAACCCTAATAATAGCTATTGAATCCACAACTGTGTATCTGAATATAGGAGAAACATTAGCTTATGAAGCTTGTCATTGGAAAGAAAGAAAAGCATGAAAGTAGGAAAGGAAAGGGAAATAATACACAGTAATTACTAGAAGAAAAAGAAGGAGAATTACAGCAAAGAAGATGCCATGTAAAGGCTAATTAATGTTATCATTAATATGGTACTTTTGCCTTCACATGAAGCAGTCTTGGTTATGTTTCTGGGCTCAGAGATACTTCTGGATGACAGCTTACATCATCATATTTCTTTGTGTTGTGTGCTGTGATCACAATGATGAGGCTGTGCTCTGGTTCTTCGTTTGCTTGCTCTGAGAGCAGGTAGCAGGCACTGCTACAATGCGGGATTGAAGTTCCCAGCTTCTTATAAAACGGGCTGTTCCTCATGGGTTGATAGACTTGGCCACCAGATTCATAGGTCAGAAATTTGGCAAGTTTCTGTTAAACATCATTCCTAGGAAAATGTTCACATTTCATATCCAGTTGAGGGAATATGCATGTATGAGTATAAATTATATGTGTTTTTCAAACAAGATGTGAAAACTTTTAAATATCCAGCTAAAAAGTCTCTAAAACTAAAAAGTCATTGGGATAGCATAGTTTATCCAGAGAGGAGAAACCTGTAGTTTAATAAATTTAAAAAATTGAACCAAATTAATATTTCTTAATTACTAAATATTGTATATAAGCTTGTAAAATCAGATGTCTAACTTTTATCCTCAATTATCTTGTTGGAGGAATTATTGTTTCAGTATGGTTATGTTTCATGATAAATACCCTTACAACTTTGTTATTTAAAAATAAACCATGTTTGAATATGTTTTCAGCATTTATCATTATATCTTTTATCACTTTGTATTTTGACTCTCCTCACAGTGTTCCAACTCTTCTTGCCTCAGTATATTAAACTAGTCTACAGTAAAATGGAATTTGTAACATTCCTGCTTTGTCCCAAGTACTCAAAAATCCCTTTAATCTCAAATTTCTTATAATTGGAAATGTTTCTGCATTCCCCAAAACTAACAAACTATATAGAATGTAGTAAAAGTTAATTAAATCTTTGTCGAATAACAATAAAGTAAATCATTATGAACACAGAATGGGTTCAATAATGCTACTGAAATCACCAGGACTATCGACGAATTTATTCACACAGGAGGATGACAGAAAATAAATGTGGATTTATTTTGTGGATATCTTTGAAAGCCATGGTCAGGAGCTCCTGTTGGGTATTTTGGTACAGAATGCCATTGAACTTGATCCTTGATCCCTCCAGAAACAGGGAGCCTTTGAATGATTTTAAACATAAGAAACATGATCATATCTGAAGGAATAAAGCCAGGACGAAAGTTAGGCAGTGCTGTGGAAGATGAATTAAAGTAAAAATAGCTAATACTTAATATTCCACTTATGTGAGCTAGGTGATTTGCATATATTGCAAATAGTTTGCATATATTGCAAGTGGTTTACATATATTAAACCTCAGAGCAAATAACAAAGTTAGGTACTGTTATCACCACCATTTTTCAGATGAGGAAATTAAGGCACTGTGAGGTTAAGTAATCTACCCAAGGTTACAGAGATGATAGATGGCAGAACCTGATTTAAAACTGGCAGGCTGGGGCCAGTACTCTAAATTACTGTGCTATTCAGTCTCCAAACAATACATCTAGAAGCATAAACATATGTTACATACAACTGTGATCATTAAGTCATCAAAAATTTTATATTCAAAATATAGAAAATTTAACCAAAGCTATTAAAAATATAGTAGAGGGCTGTCTAATTTGCTTTACTATTTTAGGAAAAATTAGCTTCATTTTTTTCTAAATTGATTTATGATAAATTTCCTTATTTCTCTATTTTTCAATAGTATTTGTTTTCCTCATTTACTCTCAAGTACCTTCAATTTTGATTACTAGTTATTTTATGGGATATTGGGACCCATGAATTCAGTTTACATTTTTCAATATCATATCAAAATTATAATCTGATTAAGAAAGTAGAAAAAGTAAACATTATTTAAAGAAAATTTTCAAGGCCAGCCTATGTGCTTAATAAATGTTTTAATACTTGAATCAAAAATAATAAAGGCGAAGGCCGGGCGCGGTGGCTCACGCCTGTAATCCTAGCTCTCTGGGAGGCCGAGGCGGGCGGATTGTTTGAGTTCAGGAGTTCGAGACCAGCCTGAGCAAGAGCGAGACCCCGCCTCTACTAAAATTAGAAAGAAATTAATCGGCCAACTAAAACTATAGAAAAAATTAGCCGGGCATGGTGGCGCATGCCTGTAGTCCCAGCTACTCGGGAGGCTGGGGCAGTAGGATCACTTGAGCCCAGGAGTTTGAGGTTGCTGTGAGCTAGGCTGACGCCATGGCACTCACTCTAGCCAGGGCAAAAGAGTGAGACTCTGTCTCAAATAAAAAAAATAATAATAATAATAATAAAGACGAATATTTAGATTGAGGCAAGTGAAACCGAATTGCGTTAGTCAATAAACAGTTGATAACTTGACATGTTAAATTCAGTAAAGCTTAAGTTAGTTCCTATAACATAGATTAAAAGCCTTATAGTTAAGCTAAGGTATTAAACTAATTTACACACACCTCTCAGCATTTTGAGACTTCAGCCATTTGAAACTTCATTTCCAGACTTAATTCAGCAAATATTTATTAAAATTTTACTACTTACTGGACAGAGAGCTGGGCAGTCTCTAGGGAAAAGAGAGATAGATGAGGCATGATTGGAATTCTCCAGGAACTTCCAAATCTGGTAAAGAAGAAAAGTACATAAATAACTCTAGTGCAGGATAAAATAAAGTAAATGTCAAAAATAAAGTATAAATAAAATACTGAGGAGAAAGTGATAGGTTTTGATTGGAGAAATCAGAGAAACTTGCTTGTGGAATTTAACCTGAGCTTTGAAAGATAAATAAGGTTTCAACAGTTGGGAGCTCGAAGAAAAGAACTCTAAGTTGAAATAATAGCTCGGCACATACAGAGCTGTGAAAATACAGTGCATGTTGGGGGAAATACAAGTAGTTTAACGATATGGATGCGCGACTGGAAACTATAAAACCAGGTCAAGGAGGGCATTCAGCATCACACTGAATTGGTAATGCCCTTCAGCCAAAGACCACCAGGGACACACCTGTAGTTAAGCAAATTTCATTGCTGCAGGTTGTAGCGAGAGAGAACACACACCATGAAGAACTATGGGGTGTCCTAGGAGAATGCTACGAGGAACATATCACAGGATTGGGGTTCTGCTTGGGTGGTTTGGGGGAGGGTCTAAGGAATGGGGGTGTGCTCTAGATTGGATGCTGTCAGAAAGGTGGGGTACCTCACTAAGTCTTATCTATAGGGAGAAGAGACTAACATGAGGATAAAGCTGCCATTGCTAAAGCACCAGCAGTTGCTCATTTTGGCCAAGAGAAGGGGTGTTTGGTGTTTTATCGGTGGCATCGCCGACTTTGATTTTGTCGTTGCTTAGGCAAAATTATGAAATGCCCTTCCTTTGTCTCACTGTATTATGGTCTCTGAGTAACTTCCACTTGAGGTGTGTATGCTGTAAAATTATTTATGCACGAGAGAATATCCCAGGGCCAAGATGGCTCCTTAATGACAGGAATGCTCTTTTTTTTTCTCTTTGTCAAGACTTAAAACAGTATTCTGTAGCTAGTGAGAATTACGGAAGACTTGTGAACTAAGAATTACTACCTTCTGACTTCATTTTTCTCTGAAGAGCAGCAAGGGAAGTGTGGAGAGAAGGGAGGCTGGGAGACCCATTGCTGTAGTTCAGACAAGAAATGAGGAGGCCTAAGCCAGACCGAATGCACAGCAGGACCGCTGGAGTCCAGGAGGATGTGCAAGTGCCTTGGACTTGGAAATGGGACAGGAAGAAGGAAAGGCAAAGGAAAGAGGGTGATGAAACCACTTCAAAATTTTGCCAGGGTTTAGCACTCCCACATGCTTCATACCTTAAAACCTCCTGTCAGTGGGGGAAGCTGCCAATCATGGGTCGATTTTGGTTAATCTCTCTCCTCTAAGGTCACTCAGAGCATTGCTTCTGAAGAAATAGAAACACCTTACTTTATGGACTGCCAACCTCACAGACACAGAGCTTGCTTTAGAGAAGCTCTCTGAATTTAGGAAAGCTCTCAAGTTCTCTGAAAGCTGAGTACAAAGAAGGCATCATTCCCAAAGAATAAGTGTTCAGGTGAGAGTTGTTTGCAGATGTTAACGGGTTTGCCATAGGCATGGTTTTATTTACTATATTTCAATTCATGATTTTGGAGCCATTTGACACTTCCATTCCATGTTCTTTGCCAATATTTTTCTTGTCATGGATGGATGGGGAAGAAGCGACCCCCTGTGAACACCTGTGTGGTCATGTATGGCATGGATTAAGGGAGTGATAATGGCTTCCATAAGCCATGCCACATTTCCTCCTTTAGAGTTGAGTCGTATTTGTGTTGGTGTATAAAATAGTAGGTCTGTGTAAATGGATAATGATTGCTTGTGGGGAATAGTTATCTGGTTATAAGACATTGCGTGGAGGAAAAGAATGAGCTCTAAATTGTAACAGGCCAGAAAGCAAGGTTCTGACTTAGAGGTGCTCAAACGCTAATGTGTATATGAGTCACCTGGAGATCTCATTAAAATTTAGATTTTGGTTTGGTAGGTTGGATGCAGCTGACATTGTGTGTGTCTAAGCAGTTACCGAGTGATGCCAATGCTGCTGGCTGGGGACCACATTTTGGGGAGCAAGGCTCAGTTCGTCTTGGCATTTACTTAGTTTGTGAGCTCTGGTCTGATTTCTCCAAAGCTTCTGTATTATCTTTATTTTCTTACTCCCCTATCTTTGTCTGACATAAATGGTCTCTCCTTGTTCCTTTCTTCCACTTTCACTTCTGCCTTTTTTGCCCAAGATGAATAATCTAAGTAAACTTACTTAACATTTCCACTGTACTTAAAAAACACACGTAAGGTTTGAAATTGGACAAGACAGGTGTAGCATTCGAGGGATATGGATCCATATCTCTTTATTTTATTCTGTTTTGCATTATACTTCTCATATCTGAATGCAAACGTGAGCACCTGAAATGAAACCCTGGGAATATAGGCCCTCTTTGGAGTTCAGCGTCTTCTTGTGACTTGGAAACCATCTGCATTCATGAAGCAGATTCTTGATTATATTTCTACATAGTATCTTGATTATCTTGAATGTATTGATTACATTTAGCTATAGTTTCATTATTCTTCCAGTCAAATGTACCATTGTAGCAAGAGTTTAATTTTCTGCCTCTGTAATGAAATCCATCTATGAGAGAAAGAGAGAGGAGAGGAGGGAGCGGGAGAACAAAGGAAGAACATTTTATCTCTTTTTTCTTCTTTTCTGGGAGAACCTCAGCAGCCTGTTTTATAGTCTTAAAGATTGGCTGTAAAAATGCTTTTTCTTTTTTTGGTAAACTGAATAATATATGAAGATCAGGGATCTATGCATTAACGACCACCAGCAGTGGTTCCTTTTGCAAATCAAGCAATAATTATAAAAGTTACTCTATATGATGTGCTATTATTAAAATAGCTTGTGGATATTATATTTTTTACCTTATCAACTCCAACAGCTGTATGCTCAGGCCTCATTGTTGTTTGTAGGTTTTTGAGAACTGAGGCTCAGTACTAAAATGAATTCCTCCTGAGAATCTAGCCGATGAATGGGGCAGTAGGCAATAAACTTCCAGTCTCCCCATAAATTCCTGGCCTGTATATTCCTCCTCATGAAATATAATCACTTCCTAATGTAGCTAACTGGCAAATTCAGATTTTCCTCCATTTGCTTTAAAAAGTATTCACCACTGTAATATGATAGTGTAATCTAAAATTGGAAACAAGTTCTGTGATAATATGAGATGCCATGTGTGTGTGTTACATAGAGGTATTAAGATCAATCTGTCTATATCTATCTGAGGTTCAATATTCATATTAACAATAAAACTTACCATGTGAATTTGTGAACCAATGGGCCATTTGCTTATTTGGTAGAAATTTTTCAGGCAGCATTTCTCTTGTCTGGGAAACTAGTGGAATTGACTTGCTCCCTCAGGGAGTTGCAGAGAGGAAATGAAGTATTTTGAGATGATGAAGTTACAATATTATTACAGACTACTTTGTTTCTTCCTTATAGTTCCCTCTGGTTCTTCACCAATGAACTTACTTGCCAAATACTTTAATAAAAGTATAGGACTTGCTTTATGCTTTTGCTTTTTTTTTCTGGGAAGCGCTAGCCAGCAACTATTGTTGGTTTAAATGCCAGTCTGAGGTTTATTTTTATGTAAAATTCAGTTAATGAAGAAAAGTTAACAAGGATGGCAAATAGCTCTTTTGGCTATCCATACAAGTGTTTCTGAATCAAAGGTGTCTTTCCTGTCATGTCGGAGCAAAGGTCTTGATTCCATAGCAAACGTTTCAGAAATGTTAGTGCCATCATAGTAATTTTTACCAAGGAAAGTACTATGAAATGAGCTGTCCACATAGTTTCTACTCAGCACTGGTCACTCACGTCTCTTCCTTCCCCTCAGTAGTCTTGAACTGGAAGGTGGCAGGTGATGCACATCCAACACTGTCACATATAACTTTGGCATCTAAATACACATGCACTCTATAATATTTTAAGCCATTTTCCCATTTTATTGATATGAAATCATAGAACAAATCACTTTGAGAGCTAATTTTCATGTCTTTATGAGCTTGTTTCCTTGCTTCAACAATTGCATCTCTTCTTTCACAAGAAGCCAGCTTAGAGAGAACAAGCCATAAGGCACGGCCACACTCCCGAGGAAAGCAATGGATCTGCTGGCTGTGAGGATAATTGAAGCCATGCTAGATTAGCATTTTGAAAGCTAAATCCCACTGCAGCATGGAATAGTTTCTAGGCAATTGCCTGCTAGTTCGAGGACATTCCTGAAAAGTGAGTTCCATGTGGAAAACAACTTTGGTGTATTACTGTAACTTTCAGACACATAAAATGGAAGTGAACTCTGATATTACTAATTCTGGATTTCAAGATCTACTTATGGCCTCCAAGTGGGAATGCCCATACTGATGCTAACCAAGAGCTGGAGGCCTTAGAGTAGGTGGTAGGACTTGTTGAAATGACAGAACTGAGACCTGTTAGCCCAACAGTTGGTAAAAGCCATAGCAAGAGCTTTTTTTTTCGAAACAGTCTTCATTTCAGATTTAACTTGGAGAATGGTGGCGGGGGGATTAGTCAATAGACACCATGTTATCTAAGCTATTACTTCTGCCTAAAATGTTCTTCGCCAGGCTACATCTATTAGCTGAGAAGCTTAACACCATGTCCAATACTGATCTCCTTCAGCTTCTCAATTTCCATAGCTGTTGGAAATTATACTGCTGTTTTGTTACCACTAATATTTGCCTGTGTTGTGGGCTACGCATGTGCAAACACATCCATGTACGTGCACGTGCACAAGCACACACATTCATATGTTCAGGGAATTCTGAAATGTGCTCTGCCGAGTTCCCTCAGGAGCCATGGAAACATAGCTCAGTCTATGCATGTTTTATGTATTGGACCCTCCCATAACCTTTTATTGAAGAAAGTGGTCTATAGCTAATAGAAGTATATAAACTGTTAATGTATCTAGTATCCTCATTTTCAGTTTCTTGTAAGTATAAATTATAACTTAACATTTTTTTTCTGCAGCCAGCTCCTCCCCAGTGCCTCATACATTGTTGATGCTTCATAAATATTTATGGACTGACTCATTTTACTAAGCAGAGCAAGTCCAGGTCAGGCCTGGTCAAGTTGTTCAATGGTGCAAAGAGATGGGTCTGGCATCCTCTGCTTCCCTAATAATTAGTAAGCACATTTAGTTCTACAGGAACACTCTTAACTCTAAACGTCGAGTGGTAAAACCTAACCCAGCCTTGCTTTCACCTGCTTCTTCAAAAATTTAGACAAGGGCTTGCCTTCAATCAAGCCCACAGTAGTACTATGGAAAGATTTTTAGACCACAGAAATTATTAGAGCAATCTCTAGTTATTCACTCAAATTCAATTAGTCTTTTCTGACTGAGACATAAACAGATGGTTATGGATGTCTTGATCTAATATTTTTAGCAATACATTGATAAAAAATCTAGCAAGCTAGCAACTGGCCAAGTAATATTTCATGGCATCTCATGTATCTTGAGCAGTGGATGGAGCCTTAGAGAAGGAGTCCAGGATGGAATGTGACATCATCTGTCCAGCAAAGTGACAGGTGGTTCAAGAGCCACCTGTCATTTTGCTGCCACATCCATTCGTCTCTGTTGGACCAGGACAGCTCCCAGATCTCCTGCTAGGTTAAACAGACACTCAGCATGTTCAGTTGAGTAGAGAGAGTTGACAACAGTGTGCAGGTCGTGGAATGAATCAAAAAGAAAAAGATACATAAAGAAATCTGGAGAATATAAAATTGTTGATGCATAGATGAATCTGAAGAAAAGATGGTTTTCACTCTGTGTAAATCTAACAGGTGAAAATAGAAAAAGGAGGACTGAGATGATGACTAACTTCTCAAAATTACATAGAACCACTTTTGACATTTATGAGATTGTAAAATAGTAAAGCAACTTGGCCAAGTAGTGCAGGGTGGTTACAAAATGGGTCATCTACACAACTTTATGAGGTATTTTTAAAATTTTATATTGATCCATTCATCAGAAATGGTTTAGGAATAGTCTAGGAGAAGTTTATTTTGGTGCTAGGTTTCCTTCGTGGATGTCATTTGCCACCATTTAATAAGATTAGATTTCTACAGAGGTGCTTATTCCCTCCAGTGACGATGACTGTTTACTGTGAAAAGTGGTCTCTGGTAGAGCTAGGAGGGCTCACTGTTCAGTCCACACCACAGATTTGGTAGCTGAAAGGGAATATATACGTTCCTATATTCGAGCATGGGTATCCTAAAGAACTATGCTTTATTATTAAATATTTATTAAAACAAAACTGGTTATCTCTTCATTATGAAAGATAGATTTCAAAATAATGGCATTTTAAAGAGTCAGTGTTACAAAATTGTACAAATAGTGAGATGAAAATGGTGGCTGTGTTGGTTAATTCTAGACCATGATCAACCAAACACCATTGCATTGATTCTTCTGCATGTGTTGATCAAGGTACTTCTACCTGCTCCAGTGAGAACCCTATCTTAGGCTGCACTCTACTAATCTTAGGGACTGAGATTCTGGCAAAGGCCATGTGACTCCTGTCTGTTCTAAGAATCCTGAAGTTTCTTTAATATGTCAGGAAACAAAAGATAGAACTACATGGAAACGGGTACTGGACATGACACCCTTAACTGTCTATGAAAGCAACCACAGAAAAGTTATTTTTGCCAATTGTGTCATTTCATCATTGAGATTTATTATTCTCATGTAACGGGCTAATCACCTGGGACAGAACTTATTTTTTGCTTGGTAATTTTTTTTCTTTCAGAAAATGGAGACAGAAAAGTAGCAAAAAGAGACAGAAAAGGAGTTATGAGGACAGGAATAATGTGTTAAAGAAGAGTCTAGAGAAATCCTGACTTTAAAAGCTAACTTCATGGTGTGTTAGAAAGGGACACATCTAATGATCTAGAGTATGGCAAACAAGCAACATTGGCAGTGGAAAGACTTGGAAGCTACTCCCAGCTCTACTGCTTGCTGTTGTAAGATTGCAGACAAGTTATCCTGTCTTCCTTCATTTTCTTATCTACAAAGTGGGATAATCCATAGTTTGCATGCTTATTTTAAGTATAAAATGAAAAAATACACAAAATTTCTTCCAATGTTTAGCATAGTAGGCACCTAACAAAACTTGCCTGGGTTTAATCAAATAAATTGTGTCACAGTTGTAAAACACAAGTTTCCAAACAAAAATGAAGTAGTTTTATTAATATAATTGGAAAACTCTGTGACATAAGCAGAAGAGTTGATATATTGGCCATTGTTGGGTATTTGATAGGTGAGTCCATGAAATTTAATATGACATAGTATTCTCCTCCAGGTATTAACAAATCTAAGAACTGAAAAGGGTTAGAACAGGCTGGGTTATTAATGTTAGTATTAACAGCAATAATGATAAATGAATAATGATGGGGATGCACAGCACTGCTGTGAGGACATAATTATTCATTGGATTTCAATTTGGAATTCTTGTTAAATACTTATTATTTGAGGATGATGTCAAATTTTACATTGTTGAAATCTGAAGGCTTAAAATTGACTAGTTCAAAAACCAACAAGCTTGAACATTCATAAGAAAGATGAGCAACACTGAAATTCATCTTTTTTAAAGAAACAGGGAATATTATCTTCTTGGGAAATATAATTTGAGTCTAATTCTTGTAACATATTCCTTAATCTTACCAAGCTTCTAGAACCTGTTTAATACATAAAATGAATGATTTGTTTCTTACTATAATTTCTAAAATTGTCCAATTTACAGATTATAATCAGGTACTGGGAAACTGAGAAAAAGAGAATTAAATGCTTTCCTCTTCTCTGTCCACTGTCATGGTCTATGCCTAGAGTTTCATCTCCCTCTTCTTAGACTGGTAAAGCTTCATAACTTGTACCCCATGTTGCTAATAATACCTCTTTTATTAGCGTCACTGTGTTCTACAACACACATCAGATAAGATTAACATAATTCTTTGGCCACACATTTTAGGCAATTTTGCATTATTTTTCTTAATAAAGAACAATGTTCTTAGGCTGAACTATAAGGTCTCCTATGATAGAACATAAAATAGCTACTTATCACATTACCTTCTTTCTGTAGTATGTATTTTACCTAAAATCCATGGCTTTGCTCTAGCTATTCTCTTCGGTTAGAATTTTCATTCTTCACTCTCACTTTAACTCAATATATATGTTTTAAATACTGAAAACCTACTTAACCTTCAAAGAACAGCCCAACTCCTTTTCTCTTCTTGGAAGAGTAAATGAATATTCGATCAGTCGTAATCTCTTTCTCTTTCTGCTATCCTGCCGTGTTTTTGGTTTATCGCTTCAACCACCATTTCTTTTTAACTAAACTATACATATGTGTTTTTCTCCCACTGGCTTGAAAACTCCTTAAAGACAAAAAGAAAATCAGGTTTTCTGTTCAATGTGTTAATCAATCACATTTTAAAATTTGAATTTATCATTCAAAAAGCAAAACCTGCTGAGAGCAAAGACCCTGCCTAACTAGCTTTTTCCCTTTGAAGGAAAAGGTATTTTGAGTTTGTGACTGCACAAAAAGATATCTCTGAGAGGCCGGTTTCAGTGATCCAAAATTGTTTGACATTACTGGTTTCACAGTTATTCAAATTTTAATTGAGTATTTCTGAAGCAACTCACTCTAGATGTCACTTTTAGAGACAGGATATTAAAAGGCAGTAAAAGGCATGCTTTCTGTCACCAAGGACTTTACTGACTAATGACAAAGATTAAAATGACACAAATCAACACAAGCAAATATAGTGTCCTTGTCCCTGAGGGTCCTGAGTTAAGCTTCTCTAAGGATAGCTAATGTTGCTTTTTATTCACACCTAGAAAATACCTAAATGTGTCAATTAGGATGCATTCAGCTACAAGTAACAGAATACCTAACTACTAGTAACTTTATTTATAAATACATGTTGGGTTTTTTGTTTGTGTGTTTGTTTTTTTTAATCTGAAATGTCTGGAGGGAGGTCACTATAGGCTTGTTGAGTGGCTCTTTAATGACTTAGAAACTCAGGCTTTTCCCATACATATTGGGTACCTCATAAGTATAAGATGACTTCCATAGCTCCAAGCATCTCTTGCTTATACCAGTGTCCCGAACGGAAAGGAAGAGGCCAGGCAGAAATGGATTGTCATTTACCAAGGAGGAACATTTTAAAAAAAAAAAAACTTCTCCAGGACCCCTTCTATCACCCCTCACCCCACCACTTGCCCAGAATTTTCCCTTTATATACCATTGACCAGGAACTGGGTCCCATAGCTGCACACATCTACATGGAAAGCAGGGGAAATGAGTTTTTAGAAAAGGTTAGTCATAGCTGGCTTAGAGCAATTATGTTTCATTCTCTGGGGTTACGCATATTACCACAGTGAACAAAATTGGGGTTTGCTTGACAAAAATGGGTGGAATACTGTTCAGTGAAAACTTAGCATCTCTCACACCAAGAAATTCAAAATCTTTTACTTACTTTTCTTTAGGTCCTTTGAGGTAAGTCAATATCTTTCTGGAGAAAATTTAGGCTTTTGGGAAAATGTATGAGCCATTTTAAATCCCCCTAGTACAATAACTAGAAGGCTTGCATTTCTAAGAACCAATGCGCTTTTACTGAATTTCTGTTATGTTTACTTTTCAGCCCTTGCCAAATTAATAGTATCTATAAACAGCAACCATTTACTAAATAGTACCCCAGTGGTCCCAAAGAGCTACTAGCACAGTCCCTCAGGTTTCTGCTGGCCCACAGGTGAGCAGCTATGCAGGGCACTCAGGAAGAATAGTGGAGAACATTTGCAGCAGACAGGACCACCATCCAATGCTCATCAGAACTGCGTCACCATGGAAGTCCACACGGGGCAGAAATTGCGGTAGGGAATAGGACAGATTTTGGGGTTATTACTGGAAAAGTTTCCTGGTAGAGAAAAGTGTTGGGGCACCCTTTCAGTTTATGGTTAGAATTCAATCTCCTCAACCCAAGGCCTTTGGTCATTTCACAGAAAGGAAAATTGAGGCACATAAATATTAATCTCAATGTAAAATAGAGAAACCACTGTTGAAAGAAGAGCAGTGCCGTTATCTTGCAGTCTGCAATCACATAATCGCTGTAACTGACTCCCTACCCTCTCCACACACAGATGAAAAAGAAACAGGAAATCAATTTTCTCTCTTCAAATCTTCGAAATTTCAAATTCATACAAATGAGACCATCATAGTCATTTGAGTTGGACATAGTATATAGAACACCGAGGTTAAAAAACAAAATAAAACAAAAAATCTGTTGCAAAACTGGAGAAAGATTGTGTCTATATTTTAAAACTTCACAGCAAATTAAAACTGGCTTGTGTCCTATTCTAAGTATGTTTGATAATTATATTAGTTTGAAAAACTTTTGCAAATGTGAAAATTCTGTGCCAAACTCTTCTTTTATTTGTCCTTTAGAAAAAAACACACTAACTTTTGCTTCTTTATCATTAATGAGGCTTGTGCATTGGGAACTCGTTTAACATCATTGCTAATGAGCTCATTTTAATATCTGCATTTGTGATTAAGCTGACTTCATTAGAGAAGCCTAGAAATCTGCTCTCTTGATAGTGAAAATGGCATGCAGCCACATCAACCACATCTGTTCCCTATCTCTTCTCTCTCTTTCTCTCTTTCTCCCTTTCTCTTCTCTCTTTCTTAGTGGTTCCTGTAGAACTGTTTAATTACATAATTCTCGATGTGTATTTGTCATGCTATATATTGGGCAATGAAATCTGAGCCATTTGAAAATACATTTTGATGACTAATTACTGCTAATAAAAAATAAGCTCCAATAGTAATATATGACCTCCAAAGACATTGACCACATGTCTTTGCTTCATGCTGATGTTTACTATACATCATTGCTAAATTTTAGCATATTGAAAAACATCTCCTGCAAACCAACTCTAAGAATTAACAAAAGACAAAATGGTAGTGGAAATGCATGTAAATGGCCTACTTGCACACCATTAGCTCTAAGCAATGTTTTTATTTCTTTAAAATGTGAAACTTTAAATTTCGTTTGAATTTAATTACCCTGAAAGAATTGTCCTATTTTAAAAGGTTTTTTTCCACCATTAAATTGTCTTTTACATATTACTATTTCCTTTTACGTATTACTTTAATTTTGGGAAACAACTCATTTTAAAGGAAGATTTAGTTTTAGGATCTCTTTATCAAAGAATCTCAGCATTAAGTGACTAAAAATTGTGGGCACTAAAGAGTTCTTCCTCTAGGTATAATATATAACAACCTCACTGGGTTCAAAATTTTTAAAAATTATTAAATCTTGGGTAGCCAAATGCCTCAGGAAATGATCCCACCCCCAAATCCTGAAATGGCCTCCATTACAGTGATCGAATGCACTTCACCAGTGACAGATTTAGCAAGAGCCACGTGACCTAGTCCTGGGCAGTGAACTCAGAGGACTCTGTGGAGTAGAGTTTTTATTCTTAAAAAGTATTTCCTAGGAGAGGCTATCTATTCTCCCCCGGATGTTACCACAACTGTTCATGATGCCAAGAACTGCTGTAATCATTTTACTACCAGCCTGAGGAGGACACCAGCTCCTCAGACTGCAGAACAGGGAGATGGGAAGATCTGAAGGATGATATTTCAGAACATAGTTGACCTCTAGATCAAACGTGTGGACTGCATCCCCTTGGGATTTACTGCGTGTTCGATAATAAATTATCTTATTATTTAAGACAGTTTGACTTGGGATTTCCGTTATCTGCAGTCAAAAAACATCCAAATTGGTAGAATGGAGCCTGGGACTCAGCCTCTTGCCACAGTCCACCAACATCACTGCCAGGATAGAGGTCTCACCCCTTCTTCTGCAGCTGTGTGTGGCTGGCTGTCCTAACGGTCATCAGGAAACAGAACTGGAATAGAGAAATAGTGAAGAGTCATTTGGTCTTTTGCCTTTTTATTCTAATACTTTTAAAAATTATGTTAAAATATACATAACAAAAATGTACCATTGTGACTATTTTTAAGTGTACGTTTCAGAGGCACTAAGTGCATTCATACTGTTGTGCAACCATCACCGCCATTCATCTCTAGAACTTTTTTCATGTTGTAAAATTGAAACTCTATACCTATTAAATCATAACTCCTCATTTCCTTCTCCCTCCATCCCCTGGCAATCGCCATTCTACTTTCTGTATCTGTGAATTTGGCTATTCTAGGTAGCTTATATACAGTACTTGTCCTTTTGTGACTGGCTTATTGGTTAGCGTGATGTCTTCCAGGTTCACACATGTTGCAACCTGGGTCAGAATTTCCTTTCCCTATAAGGCTGAATAATATTTCACTGTGTGCATAAAACACATTTTGTTTACCCATTCATCTGCTGATGGAAATTTGGATTGCTTCCACTTTTTCGCTATTGTGAATAATGCTGCGATGAACGTGGGTATAAATAGCAAGCTTTAACACAGCAATCAAGTTTTAATCTTCAATGCATATTTGATAGTCTAAATCAGGGATTGGCAAACTGTGACCCTCAGGCCACGCCCCATTGTGACAATCAAAATTGTCTTTAGATTTTTCCAAATGCTCTGGGGGTCTATATCCATGTCCTTCCACCATGCTGCTTTGGTTTTCTACCCTGAAACAATTCAAAATCTAGTAAATGGCAGCAGACTCACGTGGGGAAATCTAAAACAGGAGAGTATTATGCTGAGAATCAATATGGGACCCAGATGAGCAGAACAGTGGCTTTAAGAGCATCGGCTTTCCAGCTAGACTGCCTAGATTCAAGATGCAGATCTAACACTTCCTAGCTATTATCCACGGACTGGTCTTTAATTTTCTGTGCCTCAGTTTCCTTATCTATAAAATGTGAATAGTAATACCTACTGGACACAAAGTAAACACTATGGCAAGCTGAGTCCCCCTGCTGTGCAGGGCAGAAAG
The DNA here is from genome assembly GCF_000956105.1 of Propithecus coquereli. Taxonomy (NCBI): domain Eukaryota; kingdom Metazoa; phylum Chordata; class Mammalia; order Primates; family Indriidae; genus Propithecus; species Propithecus coquereli. The sequence continues at coordinate 3,932,970 of NW_012146301.1, read as the reverse complement.
TGGGGAGTACAAGACTTTCTATTTTGAGCTTGATTTTCATTAGCTCTGCAGATTGATTTCCATAGTGCTTGCCCTGAGGGCTGGAGCTTATGCTTCTGGCCTCATTAAGGAAGGAATAGCTGTTTTATATAGTTAATTTCTGGAAGGAGATTAAACAATTAACACCTTACCTGATCATATAAGTGTAGCAAAGGCTTTTAGCTCCAGTCTGTCCTGAGAGAGTCACAGAAACATAGATATCAGTGCAGGAGTTCACAGTGATTGTCTGGTTTAGCTACTTCCTTTATAGACAAGAGATGACTAAAATCAGAGTAAAATGGTAATCTGCCCAGGGTTGCAGAGCTACTTCCCAGGAAGCCAGGTCTGACCCGGGCCACTGATTTTAAGTTCATGGTGCTTTTTACAATGATTGTCAACATTTTCTCTTTTGTAGATATGTAAGATACACTTGAGAGTGATGATGATTGGCTATTCTGTGGCTAACAGATATATTCTCTAAATTAAAAAGACAAAATCAAATGAGTATTATACTTTTTAATGTAAATATTTCTTAATAATCTTTGGATGTCCAAGAATAACACTGATATTTTTTCTAAAACTCATTTCGTTATTTTCGAAGAATAGTTGCCTGTGTTACTGGCTTCTGCTCCATCTAAGGGAATAAAGAGAAGGCATCTTCTGAGATATTAAGCAGGCTTTTCCCTAGACACATTACGGTGATAACTAGAGTAACAGTGTCCACTGCTGGCAAATCAGATAATTGCACCACAGTTTACACAGTTACTATATGTGAAAAATAACATTTCACCTTCACCAAGATGCGTTTTCACATGCAGGTTTTAAGGCATGCAATCGGAAAAGATACCATCATGGTTAGAAAAAATGTTAGCTTTATATTAATCCAATAATTATTTAATGATTTATAAGTAATGAGTTTGTTTCTATAAACCTAAGACTTCAACATAATAATAGTTCCTATTTTAAGATAGTTGAGGCTTAAAATATTAAGAGAGTATAAAAAATAATTTCACACAGTAAGGTTTTAAAATAAGCAAAATCACTGATTACCATGATGCAGTTGAGATTTTTTTGAGCATTTAAAACCATAATTCACCAAAATTTTACCTGGGTTTATTCTTTTCAGGACATTCATCAAAGATTTGGAAGAGGAAAAGTAGAAGACTATTAAAATGGGATATTTTTTCTTAATTTGTTCAAAACATTTAAGGACATTTCAATTTGTTAAACTTTTGAAGCACATTTCTGTAATCTAAGAATTTGATTTACTTAACTGGACAGTTGGACAAAAGCCTAACCAGAAATGTCCTTTTTTTCCAAGATTTCTATGTGCTTTAGAAAAACTTCCTGGCTTTCAATGCCAAAAACAGGCAGCAGAGGGCCCAGCAAATTTTAATCATCAGGAGACTTGCTGAAACTAGAGACAAGTTTTTTACTCCACTTTTAAATTTCTACTTAAAATTTGTACTTGTAAATGGTGAAAGCTATATTCTTTGCTATAGGGGGAAAAAATCACTAGGATACATAGATAAAATGGTCTTATCATGTTGGTATAGTTTATGGAAATCCACAATTAGCAATTTATTCTAGTTTTAGAAATATAGGTTGAGGAGCTAAAAGCTAGTGTAGAAATTCACTTTCTTAGCCTTGAGATCAGGTCATTACAGCTATAGCAGGGAGCATATGCCGTACGTGAAGACCGTGCATAGTGATGAAGATTGTTAAATTCTGTGGAAGTGCTGTGACCCGTCTCTGCTGAGTTTGTTCTTGCTTTGTGATTACTCATATTTTTTGAGATTTGGAGCTGTAGGGTCCTGGACATCAGGACTGGGTAGGCTGCTAACATAAATCTCTCCACAATTTTGCACTTTCAGTTCATGAGTTTATTCTTTCGTGACTGCAGGTCTTCTCTTGACCTGCACAATCAAGTTCTGTTCCCTTTCTAGGTCTTAGAGGTCCTCCCAAGGGAAGTTTTATCTCCCTGAGGACTTTATCTGTTCTTAACATACTGGGTTTTTTTTTTTTTTTTTTTCTGTCTTCCAGATTATCCCAAAATGCAAATTTTATTTACTGGATTTCTTATACATTTTTTTCATTTCTTCTTTCAACAAATATTTATTGAATTTTACCCTGTGCCAGGAGCTGGGAACAAACCAAAGAGACCACTCATATCATGGAATTTACACTGTAGTGGAGGGAGACTGGTCAACGAATGTATAAAGACAAAAATCAAGACCAGATATCATACTGACAAAAGATTTGAGAAGGCAAGAAAAATAGGTCTAAAGTCCTAAAAGTAGGACTAAAGAGTGCAAGTAGTTACTTTAAATTATCAGTTACTCTAGATTGAATGAGCAGGGAATGCCTCTGAATGCCCTGAGAAGGTGTTATTGGAGTAGAAACTTGAATGAAAGGATAGGGTTGGCCCCTATCAAGTATTTCAGGCAGGAAGAAAAAGCAATTTGTGTGGAAAGCCTCAAGGCGAGCACAAGTTTTCATGTTTAAAGAATGGAAAGTAGGCCACCCAATCTCCCTGTACTGTTTTCCATTCCGCCTTGCAAAGAACAGGTGAGCACAGGGAATATTTTTCTCATTCATCTCCCACTGGAGAATTATGGCTCCATCGAATGCCTGTGCCTCCCTCCCTCTCCCTTAACTGCTGCCTTCCATATAGTTCCAGAGGAAGAGGTGACCTCGTTTAGGAGACCTATCAATAGCCCTTTTAAAACTCTCTGCACTTTACCCCTTATTGGGAAGCCTGCTCTTTTAGGCACGTGACAGCTGAGTTTGTCACTAGCCAACCCAAAGCACAGATACAACTAGATACTTGCTGCTGAGAAGGACTTTAAACTAGACCACTCCAGAAAAGTCCTCTCTTTTTCAGGTCCAGAGAGGTTAAGTGACTTGACCAGGGCCATTTTTGCCAATTTAAGGAGAAAGGAGAACCAGAGAATTCTGCATCCTACTCCAGAGCTCTTTGAATTGCCTTATTCTGTCTGCTGTAATATATCTCTCTGCAAAATTCTGTTTTTCTTCCCAACCAATTTTTTCCGCTCTTCTCTTGCATCTCATGGTTCTTTCACTTTCTGATGCTTCCATTCATACTATTTCTCTCCAAAGCATGTCATTTCTTTGCCCCATTTTTATTAATAAGAGCTTTTGATCGTTTTTGGCTCCAAATTTTTCCCAATAAACTAGATTAAACACAAACAATATACACACTGAATCCTTCTCACAGTGAGACTATTTCAGATGGGTAATGCACTTATACAAAAGAGATTGGCATTTTCAGTCTATGAAATAGAAAAAAGGAGGAAGATTGAAGATTTTGTATTATCAGAGTGTGGTAAGATTTTTACAAAGCTTTATTATTCAAGATGCAATTCAAACCATGGGCAGTGGTACATATTACAGTCCTACATTAACCCAACTCCTTGGATTAATTACTGGCTTAATATCCTGGCTTTATTCTAACTTCTTTTTTTCCCCTAGATATAGGCCTAGGAAAATTTTTAATTATTATGGGTACATAATGGTTGTATATATTTATTGGGTACACATGATGTTTTGATATTGACATACAATATGTATTAATCAGATCTCAGCTTTACTCAAGGTGGGAGTTGGGCTTACACTCAGGGATAATAATGTACAGAAATGATGTTCTTTAACTCTTGGGGCCATGGAAAGTCAAACAGGAATAAAGTAAGGCGTGGACTGAGATTGTTTAGTAAGCTGCCTATAGCTTACTAAAGCCATTTCTAATCATCATTCCAATGACTGTGTGCAATGGTGCTGTTAATAACTTTAAACCTATTTTTAGGAGAGCTGAAGGTATCCTGTCATTAATACTCAGAGAAAAAGAAACCAAAGCCAGAACGTCTATGAAATGCAAAGAATTGTATCGAACAGTCATTTCTCTGGAACAAGAAAGTACAACATAGAAAAAGTTAGAGATCGATATAGAATCTGAAACTTATTAGGCTTTATTCATTCATCAAACATTCAGTGTTCAACCATGGCCTTACCAAGCTATTCTAATGTTATAAATACCCTAACTCATGCCAAACATGAAAGCTCACACCTATAATCCCAGAACTTTGGGAAGCTGAGGCAGGAGGATTGTTTGAGGCCAGAAGTTTGAGACCAGCTTGGGCAACATAGTGAGAGCCCTACCCCTACAAAAAAATAGAAAAATTAGCCAGGCTTGGTGGCACACACTTGTAGTTCCAGCTACTCAGGGGGCTGAGGCAGAAGGATCACTTGAGCCAGGAATTTGAGCCTGCAGTGAGCTATGATTGTGCCGCTACACTCCAGCCTGGCAACAGAGTGAGACTCTGCCTCAAAATAATAATAAAAAAAAAATACACACGCACAGGCACACACAAACTCTATGGCAGGGTTAATCAACGTTGGCACTATTGACATTTTGAGGTGGTTTATTTTCTGCTGTTGAAAGGGCTGTGCTTTGTAATGTACAGTGTTTGGTATTATCCCTGGCCTTTACCTCCTAGATTTCCGGTAGCACCCACTCCCCCTCTCAGTTGTGATAACTAAAAGATACATCCAGACATTGCTAAAGGTTACCTGGGGGACAAAATTGCCTCCAGTGGAGAACCATTGCTCTTTAATGAAGGTATTCTATTTTATTAAATGGATAATGCTTATTTATTATTTATGTCTTATCTAATTCCAGAAAAGGATTTGAAGAAGGTTATGGGGAAAAAAAAACACAGTTTGGTACATTTGTTAGTTTAAAGACTGAAGGTTAAATGAAACATAGCGAGGAGGGAGTGAGATACACCAGATATCTAGGCTGAGAATGGCAATTATATTTAAAGAATGCATTGAACTTTGATATGCCAAGGGGATAAATTTATTTATTTATTGTTTTAAGCAAATCTGGAAGGTTTTTTTATGTATATAAATTTAAGCGGTACAGGTGCAATTTTGTTATGTGGATATGTTGGGTAGTGATGAAGTCTGGGCTCTTAGAGTACCCACCACCCAAATAATGTACATTGTACCCATTAAGTAATTTCTCATCACCCCCCCACCCTCCCACCTCTTGCAGTCTCCATTGCCTATCATTCTACACCCTGCCCATGTGTACACATCATTTAGCTCCACTTATGGGTGAAAACATGAGACATTTGACCCTTGGTTTCTGAGTTGTTTCCCTTAAGACAATGTCCTCCAGTTCCATCCATGTTGCTGCAAAAAGACATAATTTCATTCTTTTTTAATGACTAAATAGTATTCCATTGTGTGTGTATGTGTGTGTGTGTGTGTGTGTGTGTGTGTGTGTGTGTATACACCACATTTTCCTTATCCATTTGTCTTTTGATGAACACTTAGGTTGATTCCTCATCTTTGCTATTGTGAATAGTACTACAATAAACATACAAATGCGAGTATCTTCTTGACATAATGAGAAAGATTGCTGGATAAAATGTTAGTTCTATTTTTAGTTTTTTCAGAAATCTCCATATTGTTTTCCATAGAGATTGTACTAATTTACATCCAAGGGGATAAATTTAAAAGGAAAACATTATATTATTATTGACTTATAAAAGGGAAAAATAATACTAGTTTTCTGTGAGTGAAATTTTCTTGATGTCCTGGATTTTATTGGGATAGACCTGGCACAGTGGTATTTTAGTAGCAATTTTTATTAGGAACTATATAAATATTCTTCCTATGCATGTCTATAATATTAACCCAAGAGATAAAAGCAAAGGGAATAATTGCAAACATTAATTTCATGAAGATATTCTTTACCAGGTGTTCACCATAATTAATTTTAACAGTGCTTGAAAAGGAGAGATCATTATTGGTAAATACATATAAGGGCTCCTCTTTACTCCAATTAATTTGTTTGCTGTGTTTTAAGAAAATGGTCAAAAATGGTCTCTGCCCACAAGGGGATGATGCATTTTATTCACAAGTGGATTTATTCTCCAAGACCAGACTGTGAAGTCAGATGTGAAAGTTTGATGACTTGATTGTTCTTCCACCCATTGATGTTAGCAGAGCAACACATTCCTGGCAGGAGCTTTTAGGAACCTGGCCTCAATTCAGGAGGCTAGAAGTCCAAGATCAAGCTATCTGCAGGATTGGTTTCTTCTGCGGCCTCTCTCCTTGGCTTGCGGATGGCCTCCTTCTCACTGTATCTTCATGTGCTTTTCTCTGTGTGTGCACAACCCTGGTGTCTCTTTGTGTGTCCAGATTTCCTTCTATATGGACACCGGTCAGACTGGAATAGGGCTCACCCTAACAGCCTCGTTTTAACTTAACCTCCCTGTCTGCAAATACAGTCACCTTCTGAGGCACTGGGGGTAAGGACTTCAGCATATTCATTTGAGAAGACACAACTCAGGCCGTAACAAATAGCTTGCAGGTTAATGCTATTTAAGTGAGGAATTATTCCAATACATTCATTATCCTCAATTAGTTCCATTAATCTGTAAAAGGACATAGATGTAAAGAGAGAATTTTATCTACAGTGACAGTGAATTTCAAATCTTCCCAACTGCCTTTCAAGGCTGAGGCAGGCTTGGAGGTGCTGTGAAAAATTAAAGTACCATCCTTTTTAGCAAGGGAAGTTTCTGTATATTTCACAGAAAGATGAGTTGTGTAAAACACAGTCTTCATTCTGTTGGTGTTCCAGAAACCCCCAGCCCTACCCCTTTAATCTGACATTTTTGAGTTGATTTACTGCTAAATGCTCATTAACTTTTCTGTCTAGAAGAAGAAGATACATTTTCAAACATCTCATGGAGGGCTTTGTAGCTACTGATTGAATCTCACATTCTGAGCATACTTTCTCATCCATTTAATCCTTCATTTATTCTTTTGACAAATATTATCAACAATCTACTGCATGTACTAAGTTATTGGGGAGATGATGGTGAACAAGTAACATGACTGATTTTGCTCTGGAATGCAGGAGAAATAAGAGAACTACAGGAAGAATGCAGTTAGCTGCCAGAGGATAGATTTATGGTGCCAAATGGCACGGTGGTTCTACATTCTAGATTTTTTTGAATCAGACATTAATCAAAATATTTTATCCCATGATCCTCATAAACTGTTGAAATGTCCCTGAAATGCCAATATTTTGCTCTCCACAATTGCTTGCCCCTTATAGTTAGAACTGATATTAGCAACTGGCATTCCTGACTTGAGATCTGGAATTCCTGGGGACTTTGACTCCACACAGTGGGGGAATGAGACATGGCCTGAGGTCTGACCTTCAGTGCCTCTGTGGAGACAACTGACAGGATAGGGCATCCTTCAAAACTCAACCCTTCTCAGTAAATCACTAACAAATCTACTGAGAAAGTCTTTTCATTTATTTACCACATAAATGCCCAGAACCTTCATGGGTTGAGCATTAAGGAGTTTTGATCTCGTCTCAGCAGACTACAAACACCATGATCCTATAGCAGCATACTCACTTTCCTCATCTGGGGAATGCAAAGGAGAATTTCTCCTTTATAAGATTGTCTTGGCCGGGCACCATGGCTCACACTTATAATCCGAGCACTCTAGGAGGCCAAGGCAGGAGGATTGCATGAGCTCAGGAGTTCAAGACTGGCCTGAGCAAAAGCAAGAGCAAGACACCTTCTCTACCAAAAATAGAAAAAATTAGGCAGGTGTCATGGCGCGCGCCTGTAATCCCAGCTACTTGGGCAGCTAAGGAAAGAGAATCGCTACAGCCCAGGAGTTTGAGGTTGCAGCGAGCTATGATGATGGCACTGCACTCTATCCAGGGTGACAAAGCAAGACTCTGTCTCAGAAAAAATTTATTGTCTCAAGGATTAAATGAGATAATGTGTGTTAAAAGCCTGCTACTGCGCCTGGCACTCAAGACATCTTAGTTTATGCATTATGTTTCAGATTATGGAAAGATCCTTTCTATAATCACCTTCAAAATTTTCCCCTTCATTTACCTGGAACAGAACGACTGATATCTTATTCTTTTGGACTTTCACACAATGTTTAAAAATCCTTCACTTGAGCTAGAAAAGATAATGCATTTAATGCACGCTCAAATTAATTGGTCAGAGAAGCTAGATGACAACTTAGAAGCCCTGTGGAGAAAAGAGACAAATTTGCTGAACAGATAGAATATCTGTGTGGTTTTGTTTTTTGGGCATGTGCATGTTGTGCTTTGGGTTGGGGTCAGCTTGAGAATCAGGACCACGAAGCACCTGCCAGTCTCTTGGTAGAGTGTGAGTCCTGAATGGTGGATACCAGGGTCCCTGACAAGCTGCTGGATGTAGCCCCGAAGGGATAGAAGGGAGGAGGATACTGGCCTCACATCAGTTCACTCACCTTTACCTAAGCCTAATTTTAGAAAGTGATAAGCTTCCTTTTATCATTTCAACTTTAGTAAGAAATATTTCATTAAAATATATTCTTGGAAATAATTGCCCTTTTTTTCCTTTGACTTTAATGTACTGTATCTATAGCTCCGTAATCTCCTTTTGTATCTCATTGAGCCTAAAACAAATTATGCAAGATGAATAAGTTCTAGAAATCTGCTGTATAGCATTGTATCTATAGATAAGAATATTGTATTGTACGCTTGAAAATCTGTTACAAGGGTAGATCTCATATTAAGCGTTCTTACTGCAATAAAATTAAGCAAGGTAGAACTGAATTTCCTTTGTAACGGTTTGGAACATGTAAACACCCAATCAACAGACAGTCTGTAGCAGCAGGACACTATATTACCTGGATCTCCACCAAGCATCAGTAGGTCTTTATATGCAGATAATTGTAATGTAGAGTGTGGGGAATATGGACTTTCAGAGAATCTCCATGTGCTGGAATTGTGCACAGGGCTACTAGTTCATTTGAGGTGAAGGTTTTGATTTGATGCTCATTTGAGTTCATGTTGTTATTCATTTATTTTAAATACTATTTTACTGAGGTATAATATATACAAAGTAAGATGCAAATAACTTAGGTATACAGCTCAACAAATTTTGACTAATGTATACATCTCACATCAAGGCAAAGAATATTTCAGCACCCTGGAAAGTTCCCTCTTGATGGATTCTAGTCAATTCCCACCTCAGAGACAAAGACTCTTTAGATGTCTGTAGATATCAGATTCTCTTTGTTAAATTGGGACCATGATTTCACTCTTTTGTGTCTGGCTTCTAACCATTCAACCTAATGGTGTTGAAGTTTATTCTTGTTTTTGTGTATACCAGTGATTTGGACTTTTTTACTGACAGGTAGTACTAAAATGTATGAATATACAAGTTTGTTTTACATACTCCTATAGATGGACATTTGGTTTGTTTCTTTCTCTTGTGTTTTAAAGAACCAGCTGCCTTCACAAACCACTGCAGCTTGGAGACTTCTTTTTGATATTACAAGAACCACATTTATTTACCAAATCAAGGTCTTCCATCTCATGGATCAGTGATTTATTTAAAGTCTACTATCTTCCCTTGGTGATGAATCAAATTAAAAGTTTAGAAATAGCAAATAAAATGTTTCTTATCTTTCCATTATTTCTTGGCTATTATAAAAATCAACATTTAAGAATATTAACCAAAATTAGATATGGGAATTTATGGTTTCACACTCTGCCAACAATTACAATCCAAAAGAAATTATGAAATTAAAATTTGTTTCTTACTCTGAATCATACTTCACACATACACACACAAAGATTTGTCAAGTAAATACATGCATATTTATGTATATATAAACAATAATAATATTTAGACTAATATTTAGGTATTTAAATTGACTTTCAGAAAGATTAGATGATATGTAAAATTTTAGTCACAGATTAATTAGATAAATACACCAATATATTATTAATAACATTAATTGAATATAATTCTACAAATATGTATTCACAAAAGCCAATCTGAAAATTTTGTACTGGATAATTTCTTACTTATTGTTATTGAAGTATTTGTTCTACGAACAATGGGAGGTTTGAGGTGGGAAGAGAATGGGTTCTGACTACAAATTCATACAAATTAGGCAGAAAAACAGGCATTGATAACTTTGGTTATTTTTAATGTATTTTTTAACTTGTTTTGAAGGATAAAAATAACTAAACTCAGTTTTTAAAATATTAAGAACAGAACATATAACATATCATTAATGTTACTAATGATAATCCAGTCATTTCCATGTATGATCAAGTAGGAAAGATGGAGATGGATAGAGTGAAAAATTATAACTAAAAGAAATATTTAATTAAAAAAAGAAAAACAAAGCACAATTGAGAGAAAATAGAACTTCAGGATGTCACTATAGCTGGTTAGGTGGTTCCATCTTCCCCTCATCTTCTATCTTCCATTTCACCATATTTGACTTCCAAATCATTTGATTGAGGTTTTATATTCCCTCTAAACGTGTCTCCTATATTAAACCCTTAGGCAAAAAATATCTTGGCCTAGAATTTCAGAACCTGCTCCCTACCCCTAGAGTTTTTCCTAAGTGCTCTCATGTTTTAAAAAGTAATTTACTGTAATTTAAAAAGGTGGGTGGAGAGTTTCGTAAAAGTGGATAGGAGCAGTTGATTAACAAATAATTCATTTCGGGAAACTTGCCTATAGCTTAATTCAAGTCAGCCAGTAGATATGCATGGCCCAAGAACCAAAGTTTCCCCAGCTCTACCCCATGCAATTCTGTAACGATATTGTCTGTTTTTATGTATTTGTGATTTCCTTTAAAAAAAAATGAAAAGAACAACATACTCCTTTTCCAATGGGCTCAAAATAAGGGCCAGCCTGTCTTCCATCAAAGAACTTTGTTTTCCTCGTGCTAAAAAGGAGATTACAAAGCAAGGCTACAGGTCGGCGTGTAAAAGAAATGTTTCCACAGAATCTTTGAAAAGGTATTCTCTTAACTTTAATGAAATGTCTGATCATTTTCATAATGTCTTAATATTTGAAGTTCATCTCTGAGAACTTTTAGAAAAGGTTCTTTTTTTTTTTTGGTTTTTATTTATTTTTTTTTCCACATTTTTACTACAAATTTTATTTTCATCAAAGTAAGTCATAGTAATTCAAATAATTATCAGATAAACTATAAAATTATCTTATAAGTTTTAAAATTAAAAAAAATTGTTTTCAACACTTTTAGTTTTTCTGGCACTGACTGCATGTCTAGATATTACACTTTTGCAGTTTTTTTTTTTTTTTATTTCAGCAAATTATGGGTGTACAGATGTTTAGGTTACGTGTGTTGCCCTTGGTTCCCCCACCACTGAAGTCCGTGTTTCAAATATGTCCATCCTTCGGGTAGTGCGCATTGTAGAAAAGGTTCTTATACTGAAGACCACTTACCCCCAGAGATTCTTTCTAAAAGTGTCCACTGTGATTCTAATCAGCAGCTCTATGGAACTCTGCTGGATTCAAATAATAAACTAACTTATAATAAGAAATGTTGTGAAAAAGACTTAGAGGTGAAATGGACCAAATTCAAGAATGGTCAATAGTGTTTTTCAGGTACTTGGCACCGTGAGGGGTGCAGATTCACTAAAACACTTACTCATCTGTCTCTGTGATGTGCATATCTGACATGAGGCTTTAACCTGCCCATCATTACCCTGCCAGGCTCACCCAGAGGAAACCAGTCTTTCAGTTATTCAGCAACTATTCGTTGAATCACTTCTATGGGCCAATTCCAGGCTCTGAGAGTATATTGTATGAGCAGTGAAAAAAACAGACAAAGTCCCTGACTCAGTGAAGCTGAAAATCCCTCTTGCCTTTCAAACATGATGGAGGAGGAGAGAGGGGAGCAGGCAGTCCTAGGATTTTAAGAGAATTGAGATAATTGCAGCCTCATTTTGAAGTCTCTCAGTATTTTCGGCTGAAGAGAACATCAAAATGTGTATTCTGAAGAAGTGCCAAGGAAAGTGAATGCAAACTGCTAACTAATTTGCTAGTAAAACAAACCAAGAGACAGAATACAAATGAAGACTTGGAACTGAGACAATGTGAGGATGAATATTAGGAGTGGGGAGCCAAGGACAGGCAAGGACAGAGAAGGCAAGCGTGGAAGGGTTCCTTTCCATTCCAGAGACAAGCAGGAAAAAAACTACAGATTTTGGGTGATCTCAGCAATAGGGGCGGGTCAATATCATTGCAATGTCCTGAAAGCAGAGGGGCAGAAATAATTAGATGGGGGTATGTTTTATAATAAAGCATTTCAAGACTGTTGTGTGGAAGAGGGATAAATATTTTTTTCCAATGAGCGATGTAGGGTAAGAGATGACTGCACAGTTTAGAAAACCAAGCTTTGGCCCCAATTCTGGGAAAGGCATTCTAAAAATTCAAGCCATCTGAAAAAGGAGAGGGGCAAGTAACTCTGTTGGGTCCTAACTCACTGGAGTGTTTAAGTGGAAATCAGACATCCACATCATAGGGTTGTTAGAACGAATCAAGACTAGATGATTTTGAGGGCCCTTCCTACTGAAATTTTGAGAAGAATAAATGTGAATTTAGCAAACTAGTCTCTGGAACTGTATATAGAAGCAGTTATATTTGTTTTCCTTGACAGATCCAGAGGGTTTAGCAATATTTGTTTACCTTTGTGTGTGTGTGTGTGTTTGTGTGTGTGTAATCTACAATGATGTGCAAGAACGATTACAGTGGAAAATAATTTACTTCTATGAAGAAAAGAAAATTGAACTGTTGATACCAGCTAGCCCAGGAAAGTTGATGGAGGAAACTTTGCAGCTGACTAAGTCCCTCTAGGCTAAAAAGAAAATCACCGAATGATTGTGTGACTACACAAGGGGTAGCATGAAAACTGAGTATCCCAGTGACAGAGATTTATTTCTGCATTTATCAATACAGCATAGATACTAGTATATGGAGACATGAGTGTGCTATAAATAAAATGGAATATGTTTACCCAGGAACCAAGGTATGACTATAAAGAGAGCAATATTTTATCACAGGAAATTAATTTTGCTCTTACTGACACGAGACCTTGTAAAAACTCTCAACCCATGAATTACATTACTCATATCCCTAAAAAGCTATGTTGAAGGTTGTCTCAAAGACTGAAACTTTGACTTTTCAAGGAAAAATCTTTTGGTTTTTTATTGCTTTTTTTTTGAATGATCTATTTTACTATTTTATGTCTCTGAAAACAGAAAGGGCAAGGGAAAAATTTTGATGTTTAAGAATTCTAAATGCAAGTCTTTTGATAGCATATAAATGGAATATGCTCTCACATTAAAAGGAGTAATAGGATTATTTAAAATTTAGAAGAAAAACCTTTCTAATCAGCTAATGGATACCCACAGCTTGCTCCTCAGCTAAACATAAGGCTTTTTCCTTTATGCATGTGTTGCCCTTCTTCCATCTTTTCTAGATGAACATCTGTTAAAAATAAAGTCAACCCTTTATGTTTGTGCAGGTAACACATGCATAAAAATGCATGCATGTGAAAAATCCAGGAAAAAGTACAAAGAATAAAAAGTAAGAACAACTATAACCCACCACTCACTGATAAACGGTTTATATTTCCCTTTAGTATTTGTGTGTGCAAATATTTAATGACATGTAACCCATACAGGTATATAAAAATAATTTATATCTTGTGCACATCTCCAATGACCATATCTCACATATTAATAGAAAAGTATGGGACAAGGTCAACATGAAAATAGTGAGATGACATGAAATACCCAGGTAAGTAAATGGGTCATATTGTAAACCTGTGTGGAAAACAGTTCTTCCTGAATTATTGTTTAACGTTTATTAGCTCAGCTGGTTCTACAACTGGTACAAATTTTCTCAATGACATATATAAGACTCCTGATTTGGTCACTGACTGAAGCTCTGCAGAACTGCTTCCACTTCCCTCCACATATCAAGCTGTGCCATAACTTGGGGTTTCCCTCATTTGACATTTCCTGCCTGGAATCTCCATGCCTCCCTCGTCTACCTGATGACTATCTCACATCTTTTAAATTTTAGCTCCAAGTGTTACTCTTTCTAGGAGACCTTCCTGGCCCACACAGGTAGAGCTGACTCTTGCCACTGTTCTTGCATGTGCTTCCCACACAGCGTCTAAAACACTTAGGCGCATGCACACACAAAGTGTCTTCCCCACTGTGTGCTGAGCTGCTTGAGGGTAGATGTCTGAACACTAGGTCAACCACAGTGGCAGAGAGTTACTGCTCAGTAGATTTGTGGAGTGAGTTAATAAATGATGAATAAATGAAGGTTGATCATATAAACTAAGATATGAGCCTTTATGAAAATTATATTTTGATGACTATATTCATCATCAAGGGAGGCCTATTTTGCAAATATCAGATGCAGTAATTCATAGCCAACTCAGATTATTTAAGAATGGTATGTATATCTGCACAAAAAAATAATGGGCTGTGCCTAACAAGAAGAAGAGAGCTGTGTTCCAGAAATGTTCTGGAGAGAGTATAGTGGCCACTCTTCTCCAGTAGAGCCAAGGTGTTCTAAGAAGTACAGAGGTGTGACAGAGAGGTTCTTGCAAAGACATGATCAGAGAATGGAATTCAGGCCTGGGGCTGCTTCTTATTAGCTGTGAGTTTAGCAAGTTATTTAACCTCTATGGGCCTGAGTTTACTGATCAATAAAATGGGATTATTAGATTAGATCATTTCTAAGTTTACTTCTTGTTCTAACTTTTAAAGATAGGGAAAAATAATATAATATAACAAATTAAGATTTTAGTTCATGGCCATAAGTGTTTAAAAATGAGAAATAAAATGCACAGTGACTTACCCTGTTTATTGTGATCAGCAAAAACTATGTATGTGCACATATTTGTGTGTGTGTGTGTATATGCACAGACAAGCAATTTTAAAATGCTTTAATTATAATATTAATATTTTCAGGTTGTATTAATTTTCAGTAATTTAAACAAAAACCCCATCGATTATTATGTTAATAAATATGTACTGAAATACGATTTTATTTTCAAGCTCGTTGTTATCAATGAAGCAGAGAGCTTGCATTACGCTGACTTTTTTTTTTTCCTTTTTCTTTTGCATATGTCATTCCTTTCTATTAAGATGTTAGGAAAATCCACTGGGTAGTGGTGTCTCCACTTCCTTCTGCATTCCAGACATAGAGTATCCCACTCATGGTGGTCTCAAGACCTTCACAATCCTCTCCCCCTAGAGCCTTTTTAATGCTACAAGGAGCGAAGAGTAGCTTCTTTTAGAGCAGTATTATATTTTGGGTTCTTTGAAAAGTTTTTGTGTTACCTGGGACAAAAGAGGGAAATAGGGCCGCAGGCAAGTATGTCTTACCAGAGTGGAGAATTAAAGACCATTCAGCCCCCGAGGCTATTGCCTTCTTGCTCACTTCCTCCTTTTGACAAACACTGACCGAAGACTCAGGATATTCTGTGATGGGGAGGCCAGGAGTGTTTGGGAGCCAAAGAGATGATCCCCAGAGAGGCAGGGGAGCTGGGAGTTGGTACACATACATTTACCAAGGGAGAGTAGAATGATCCTTCAAGGAGGCCATAAAGGGGAACTTCACAGCCGTGGGAATGGAAGCCACAACAGAGTGCTGAGAATTAGGACATCTGCATTTCAGCATCTGCTCTGACTCTTGTAGCAGGGCACCAAGAGCTACCGTCTTAATTTTGTAGTACAAAAATACATTACATTGATGTCTCCCGTTTGTAGTCAAAAATCCCTGACATAAAGTAATCTGAGACATGTCCTTCTGAACCAAATCTCTGGAGAGATCACTAAGTCCATTTCATGGAGAAATGAACACAAGCCTGTAAGCCTGGCCAGTGCTGTCTTCTCCTTAGCACAGCTGACTGCATCGATTAGGTGTCTTGGGGAAAACATTCTGTTTGGACAGTTTATCCTTGCCTGTTGGGGAGAGATCCATTTGCTGATATGTCTTGGTGCTTTCAAATATTTTATGTATATATAAAATATATTTCAAAGAAAACCTTTAAAGTGGAATAACTGCTGTACTTGACTCACAGCCAAAGACTTCTTTTAACCGTTGGGAGCTCTCATCTCTGGAAGCCAGTTTCGAATCTCTGTAGGGACTTCGAGGAAAGTAAAGAGAATAAGAGTACAAAAGGGACAAAGGAGTGAGCAAAAAAAATTTGGGGAACTGGGATTCTCCTGGGGCCCTAAAGTTTGATTATTTAAAAATCTTTATGATGCGTGGGGCTTGGTGGCTCACACTTGTAATCCTAGCACTCTGGGAGGCCAGGCGGGAGGACTGCTCAAGCTCAGGAGTTGGAGACCAGCCTGAGCAAGAGCAAGACCCCATGTCTACTAAAAACAGAAAAATTAGTCAGGCGTTGTGATGTGCGCCTGTAGTCCTAGCTACTTGGGAGGCTGAGGCAGGAGGATCGCTTGAGCCCAGGAGTTTGAGGTTGCTGTGAGCTATAATGACACCATTGCATTCTACCCCAGGATGCCAGACCAAGACTCTGTCTTTAAAAACAACAACAACAACAACAAAAAGACAACTTTATGATGTTTTTCCTGAAATTATTCTATTTTCTGAGGTTCCTCTTCCTCTGTCCACATAAAACTCTGGGAAATATTTCTGATTCCTTTAAAAATCTTTCATGTAAGTGATACCTTTCATTTGTAGTCTGTGTCAAAGCAGACGGTTCAGGCAAATTCTTACCTAAGGAGCTAGTCTAAATTTCTAAAAGGAAAGAGCAATTATCTACTATCCCTACAGCTACATAAAAATGAAAATGGAATGGGGAAAAAGGACTTTCCTTTCAGAATCTATTTCCTTCATTTGGTGATAGCCTTAGGCCCCAAATCTCATTTTGTAGAGCATCACATGTCTAGCCTTAGTTTTATTTAGTTGGATTCTATGGCCTTGAATCTCATGAAAGGCATGTTATAAACTCAAGAAATTAAATTCTTCATGGGTTTATGTGGGGCTCAGGAAATGCATTCTCACAATCTGCAGGGGAGCAT
The DNA here is from genome assembly GCF_000956105.1 of Propithecus coquereli. Classification (NCBI taxonomy): domain Eukaryota; kingdom Metazoa; phylum Chordata; class Mammalia; order Primates; family Indriidae; genus Propithecus; species Propithecus coquereli. Next base: position 3,915,992 of record NW_012146301.1, on the reverse strand, counting down.
AATGGCTGTTTCCACAATAGCTGAGAATTGCTGTACATTTTTTTTTCCTGAAAGATGCAATAATTAAAGTCATAAGAAATTCAGGTAAGCAGGTGGTACTGAAGAGGTCCAGTAAATGATAACACGTCATTCTGAGCAGGGAGTAAAGCAACCGGGGAGACAGGAACAGGCAATATTCAGAGATTCAATCAAATAAACAGCTGGTGTTAAAAAAATGATATTGGTAGGAAGCAGGACTCTAATTTAAAAATTGGCACTCTAGAGTATTTATTCTGTCCATTACAGTGGGTTGGGGTGGTGACTGTCAAGTGCGACCAGGGAATATGTTCATTTACATGGTAAAAGAGACTTTGCAGATGTGATTAAATGAAGGATCCTGAGATGGGGAGATTATCCTGGATTATCTGGGTGGGCCCAATGAAATCACTCAGGTCCTTACAAGAGGGAGGCAGGAGAATCAGTCATTGGTAGGAGACAATGGAAGCAAGAGGTTGGAGTGATGCAAGGAATGGTCCATGAGCCGTGGAATGCAGGTGGCTTCTTGAAGATAAAAAGGCGAGGAAATGTATTCTTCCTTCAAAGCCTCCAAAAGGCTCTGCACATATCTTGACTTAAACCAAGTGAAGTTGATTTGGGACTGCCTGTCTGCAGACCTGTAAGAGGATAAGCAACCAAATTTTTAAGCAATCCAATTTGTGGTAATTTGTGGCAGAAGAAATAGGAAACTTATACTATAGGTTACTGAGAAAGACTCAGGGGAATAATTTAAGGATCGATTTTTTTCAGTGCTTATGTACAAAGTAGGAACTAGGCTCAGGAATAAGGTATCAATTTATAATTATAACGTTTCCCACATGCATGCACTTTGGACATCACTTTCACATGCATCTTTTAGAAGGGCATTACAAGATCAGAGGCAGATTAACAACAACGTTGCCAGAGCCCTAAGGCTTCTGGTATTTAGATGTAGATTTCCCGAAACCTGCAGGCTAAGGGAAGGATTGATTCCAGAGATTAGAGCATGCTGAAGATGATTTAGGAGGAGATGATCTCCTAGCTGTAGAAAGTTTTTGGAGGAGCATAGAATAGAGTAGTCCCCGATGGATTCCACTTCATATAATTAAAGGGTGTAATCTTTGATACACCCACCTTACCTCAATTGTGTCTTCTCAGTCATTAAACTGTGCCAAAAATGTGAGAGCAAATTTTTATGTAAAATGATTTTTTTAAAAAACTTTCCAAAAAGTTTAAACATTGGGACTAAAGGTAATTTTTATTTATTATTTTCATATTTCAATTTTTTCTCAATGAGTATATATTGCTTTTATAATTAGAAAACGTAGTATTGGATGTTGTGTGCTCATTCCATCTTTTTTCTATTTAAAGTTGTGAGTTCTCATTCTTGCTATTATCACTGATCTCTTTACCAGTTGAATGAAAACTGTGAACCCTGGTGTTATCAACACGCACACACACCCCTTTTTTTGTATAAATTTCAAGGAAATCCCAGATAATCCTAAACCCACCCAAAAAGCTACTGGGAGTCCTTGGCTGTCAAATAAGAGTCCCTATTTTACACTTAATGCTGTGACAGATATTAATAGTTACATTTCGTACAGGGGACTGCTGGGTGGCAGATAGTGTGGTAGAAAAAGCATGAGCTTAAGAGCTAGTTCTTTCACTTCCTAGCAGTATAATTTTGGCAATTATTTAACTCTGGGGCTTAATTCTCTTTTCTATGAAGTGGAGATCATGACACTCACTTCACTAAAATTAAAAATTCTTCACCAACTATCATTATGAATATTATTTAGATGTTTTGTAAATTAAGAGAGGCATAGTCTTAGTTCACATTTGAACAGCTATGACTGAAATATAAACTCTAATTTATTATTAATTTCCATGTAATCATTATGCAGAAAAATTCTAAAAGTAAACTTAGAGAGATAGTGTCTAAACTCTTAAAGTAGCAGTGAAAAAAGATTTCTAAGTGTCTTTAACTGGAGGTTTGCAAATCACTTTTTTTTTGAAATCACTAATGTTTCATACTTACCTTCAACAGCATGAAGAATTTAGTTGTTTTTTTGCATGCATGCATATATGTATGTATGCACTGATGTGTGCAGATGTTCGTGTTTATATATGTTTAATCCATGTATACTAAATGCAAAGAACATAATCTCAATCCAGAGCACTTAAAAATGTGGCCATTCTAGAAATAATTGAATAGAAATTGGTTACAGTGCTAAATATAAATAAAATTATATCATATGTGCATTGAGATTATAAATGAAAGCTTTTTTCCTCAAACTTTCATGGAAGTTGAGTAATTTTTTTGTTGAGATATTCAATAAATGTTAAAAAATCCACAAGATCTATCATTAAAACTCTTGGTATTATGGAAAGACAAGCACCACATGTACTCACCATCAAATTGGTATTAACTGATCAACACATAAGTGCACATATAAGAATAACATCTATTGGATGTTGGGCAGGGGGGAGGAGGGGGGGGGGGAGGGGACGGGTATATGCATACACAAAGAGTGCAATGCGCACCACCCAAAGGATGGACATATTTGAAACTCGGACTTAGGGGGGGAGGGGGGCAAGGGCAACATATGTAACCTAAACATCTGTACCCCCATAATATGCTGAAATTAAAAAAAAAAAAAACTCTTGGTATTATAATCTCCCACTACTTATTTAGAGTAAGGAAATATAAGGCAATATTCATAGCTCTGAAATGAATGCTATGTATATTTTGAATTCCATTTACTATAGAAGGCTGGAAGCCACTGAGAATATTTTTTCCAACTTATTAGCGAGATTGAAAAGATTTACTAAATTTGTAAAGCTAAACCATCTGCTAGTATCAATCTGGTATTGAACCTATAGGAAAGAATATTCACAAGTTTTGGTACCAATAGTTTCCACTTTTTCTTTATTGAATCAAAATATTAAGTAACAGTAAAATTCCTTCCAGGTTTTTTTATTAGATAGAAATCTGTTGCCTGCTAGAAATAAATATATCCAGCAAAATTAACCAACAAGGCTATTATAATACTAATGCAATCACTTAGTTTTTGACATTCTAATTTAAAATACTTTAATATTCACTTAAACTACCCTTTGAATCTAAATAAGATCAATAATACTATCACAGAAAAAATAAAATGTGATTTTTAACTTAAACTATAGTGAGTGAATAGGAATTCCATCTTAATTAACTAGTTGAAAATTTGTCTCAAGTGTATATTAACATTAATTTTTATATTCTTCCAAGTGAGTAAAAAATAAGAGACATGAATATTGATCACCTTTTCAGAAGTATCTTCTACATTTTCAGATAGAACCCATTTATCCAGAAAAGAGGATGAAAGAAAATGCCAATATATTCTTTTAAACCAAAATTAGTTTATAATAATTTAATTGTGGAAAAATAATGTTGTACCCTAATATTTTGCCTTTAATTTAGAAGATGTTTAAGAATTTCAAAAGTGATTGATTCACAAAGGAAACCATGTGATGAAATGGAGTGACTCACTCACTTTGCGAAAATTATCAAATATATATCACACTTCATTGATTCTAAGATGCAAATACTTTTTGTGTATAAACACCTCTAAAATTGGTATTCATATTATAATCTATAGAATGACATAGCTTAAAAAAGTGGATTTTTTTTTTGCAATACCTAAAATAATGGTAAATCTTTAAATGAATGGTTTCTTAGATTTGACTAATTCAGGAAAGGTGAAATAGTGGCTTTGGCAATGGCAGAAATGAAAGAAAAACAGGCAGTTTGCTACTTTGTGAAAAATAATAAGTGGTAAAATTTGATGTAGACATCCATGTGCAAAATGTGTTCTTCAGATTTTTTTTATTTGAAGAAGAAATAAAAACAAAAATCATGCACTTTTTAAAATAAGTCATACCATAACTTATCTATTTGGAACTCAAACAATCTATGTAACAAAATTACCTAGAACATATTAAAAACTCAGAAGGCAGTAGAAAAAGATGAAATCAGTATCAATAAGGCTGTTTCTTGTTTATACACTCCTCACTTAGAGTTCATTCACTCTTATATTTATAGATATTCTAACAAATATGTTCATCTGGTTTCAAATTCTATGATGGATTCAATGTAGCAAATTTAAAAAGGGACTTATTGTCTATTTGTCAATTGTCAACCTGAAATCAAGAAAGAAAAGAGCGTATATGTGTGTGTTGGGGACAGGGGGTGGGGAGGCAACAGATTTCTATCTAATAAAAAAACCTGGAAGGAATTTTACTGTTACTGAATATTTTGATTCAATAAAGAAAAATTGAATCACAAAGATCAGTGTAAAGTTCTTTCTGATTCAAGTGGAATCAATCTCACATGCTAAGGTAAGCACCAAAAGTATCACTGTGGGAATTCAGAATGCAAACTACATGTCATGTTAGGTTGGGCCTGAGCCGTCAAGCAAAGGCTAAAGTACTCTCCATATATCCTATTTATGGAATTGAGATTGTGTGTAATCCAGATAGAATTTTAAATGTCATGGTGCTTAAGGAGATCAAGCATCATGGGGTAATTTATCCTTGACAGACTGGGTTAAACAAGATTTTCTGTTCTTCTTATTTGGCATTAAATGTCTATCCATACAGCCAACTTCTTAATCCTTTCAATAAACAAATATTTATTGAGAATCTATTTGCCTGGCATCATTTTAAGCACTGGATATGTGGCAGTAAACAGATGTGACAAAGTCTGTACCCTTATAGGCTTATATTTTAAAAAGGGAAGATAGCCCAAATAAATAAGGAAAATATATAGAAATTTAAAAAGTTGTAAGTACTACATAGAACCCTAAAGCAGGGAAGCAAGAAGGATTGACTGTGTCTATGGGTTGTCATTTTAAATAGATTTGTGAGCAAACCAGCGAGCAAAGAATTGAAGGAAATGAGAGTAAGTTGGAATAGCGAGTATAAAATCTTGCCATAGGAGCATGTCAGGTGGTTTGAGGAACAGCAAGTGGTGAGTGAAGGGAAAGAAATGGAGATGACATCAGAAGATAAACAAAGACAGAGGTGGGGCACAAAACATATGAGACATAGTAGGCTACTCTGAGCCCTCTGGTTCTATTGAGGTGTAGGATTTTTAGTTTACTATGAAGTAGCTCAAAAGATAACGGTGGTAGGTAATAGTGGAGATGGTGAGAGTGATCATATTTTGAATATACATATATTTTTTAAATCGTTTATTTTTTATTTCAGAATATTATGAGGGTACAAACATTTATATTTTGAAGATAGAGTAAATAGACCTTGAAGCAATATATATGGGGTGTTAAGGAAAGAAATGAGATTAGCAAGATACCAAGTTTTGGGCCTGAGGACCGGAAGAATGGAGTTGCCATTCCAGAAATCACGGAAGATTGTAAGAACAGGTTTAAAGAAGAAGAGTAACTCATGGCTGTGTTAAGCATTAATATAGGCATTACAGAAGTGTTTAGAAGGGGTGCTAGATTCAGCATTAATTGGGGGGGAATGGTAATGGGTTGGGTGGTAAGGTTTCCGGAGAAGATAGCTATGCTAAGACCTATACCATGCTATAAGCTCCATGAGGGCATAACCAAAACTCCTCATTATTTTATTTTTTATTTTCATTTCTATTTTTTAGAGATGAGGTCTTTCTCTATCTGCCAGGCTGGAGTGCAGTGGTGAGATAATAGCTCACCACAGCCTCAAACTCCTGGGCTTAAGAGATGCTCCTGTTTCAGCTTCCCGGGTAGCTGGGACTACTGGTGCATGCCACTATGCTGGCTATTTTAGAGATGGGTTCTCTCTATGTCGCCCAGACTGGCTATTTTTTTAAGTTTTAATGTCTACAATGTTGGCATGTACATAGAAGACACTCAATAAAGACTTGATCACTGAATAAATGAAGACCTGGGTGATGAATTATTAAATGAGAACCAGTAGCTACTCTTTATTGAATTCCCATTATGTGCCTGGCACTACTTTATATGTTTTACATATATGTTTTCATTTAATTGTCATAATAAACTTACTGTATTATTATGACAATTTTACAGAAAAGGAAATTAAGGCTTAGGGAGGATAACTGAATCGCTCAACGACACTTTGCCTTACTCCAATTGTGCTTTAGCCACTGTTTTATATTACCAAAGAGAGTATAAAGAAGGAGGAATGAAAATGTTCCAGGCAGAGGTAAAAACATGCAAAGTAAGAGGGCCAAAGGGACCATGGCATCTTCAGGAGATTTCAAGCACAGCAAAAAGGTGGACTAATTACCTTCCATACTGATGTTTGTAGGGTACTTTATGTTTTAAAAGTGTTTTCTCATAGGTGTTCATAATAATCTCTGAGAAGTAGAGAAAGGTTTTTGTTATCAGTATCCAATGGGTGGGAACATAGGTCTACAGGGCCAAGTTTGCAAATCTTGTCAATAATGACTGAAGTTTAAATTTGGACTTCCTTCATTAAAATTTAAAATAATTTCTTATGTTTCTGATTATCTAAAATCTTGTCGTGTATTCATTAAGGGGGTGAGGAAATATACGTGGGAATACATATATTTAGATATTGAATAAAGCATATGGAAACTGAAAAAGAATGTACAAGATACAAATGATCTGGAAGATGATAATACAGTAATAGCTGTCATTTGCTGAGCACATGGGATGTGACAGACATTGTACTAGGATCTCTACATTCACTCACTAAATTTGATCTCACAACAGTTGAAAAGGGATTTTTGTTACTATCTCATTTTGGAGTTGAAGAAATTAAGGCTGAGAGAGACTAAAGTAACTTACTGGAGGTCATTATACAGCCAGGAAGTTGCAGAGTCAAAAAATGAACCAAAAGCATCTGAAATCAGAGTTCAGACTCCTAACAGCTTGATTAGGAGCTACACTCCCTGGGCAGTACTTCATTTTTTTTCTTTTTTGTCTCTATAAAGTCCAGTGTGAAATTAACAAAATCAAGGAGGTTCTGATGAGTGAGAAATTATTTTCTTAATTACAGTAACGTTTGGATTTGTGTGCCCCGGCTGTGAATTAGGTTTCACTCCAGCTTTGCACACTCTTTTATCACAGCTTAAGACAGCAGATGGCTCTCTTGCGTTTTCTTTCACTTACCTCCATCTGTAAACAACCAAACAGCGTTTTGGGGAGGTAAGAGGAAAACGCAAGGATTAAACTAAAAGACCTTGGTTATCCAATGCTTCCCCCCTCACCAAGCTCCCTGAAAATCGGAAGCCACATAGAATAGAAATGCCCGCTTGAGGAGCCTGAAATTCACAGTCTGAATAGACACCCCGAGACTCAGGAGTCCGCTGTTCCAGGTGCTGAGCCAGGGGGCGGGATGCTCAGGAAAGGAGTATTTGTCGATTATCGAACAAGCTGATAAGCTTTGTGCTCTAAGGTGTGTTATTAATGTCAGTGGAAGCTGTGAGGATTAATTTCCTTTCCACCTTGGTGGGAGTCGGGGCGAAAGAAACTGCTCTTAAGGAAGGAAAGTATCAGAGATCCTCATAGCCAGCGCTTTTCACCGCGGAACTTGCTCCGCTCAGAGCGGTAAGGCTGGGCCACGAGCCCTGTCCGCGGTGCTGAACCCTGCCCCGGCCGGAGGCTGCTGAATAATGCAGGGAGGGGTCTGAGGAAACCCAAACGACCTCCGTGACTCACCAATCCAAGGATTTGGGGGAAAGACTGCAACATAAGAAAATGACTGGAAAGGGAATAATTAACACAGCCATAATAACAAGAAGTTTAATCTCACTGTTTTCAAATTTATATAGTTTCACATATATCAAAAGGTTTTTAAAAAATCTTTAAAAACAATCTAGGTATATTAGTTGGGGAAGTTATACTAGATTTAAGTGGTCACTATGCTTAACATTTTACTTATTCACAAACTCACTACTAAAAGCTTTAGATAAATCTGTGTTCTTTAACCATATAGTCTTTCAGAAATTCAAATCTAGAACTTCAGAAATGTCCAAATGGCCTCTCTTCAATAACAGAATCCAAGAGTAGTAGTGACTCAATGTTCAGTGGGACTTATTTTAGCGATTTTTTTAAAAAAACAGACACACTTTAATAGCCATTTTATTAGGTACATTCATCTTTCTGTAGATGGTTTTCCCTTTTTGAGCAGAGGCATGGCAACACAACATATTTAATAAACACACACTCACCAAAAGTGGAAGAACAGAGGCATATGAAACAGAAAATAGGGACAACAAAATAATTCACATGCCCCTTTTTCTCACTTTTACTATCTCAAGGGGCCATTCAGGATTGGAAATTTCTGGCAAAATAACTCTGGCGTATTCCTTTTAATAATTGTGCTATTTTGTAGATGAAACAGCAAAGTGGAGAAAATAAATATGCTCTTTAATAGTGAATACTATATGCACCATCCTAAAGCCAATGATACCTGCATTATATCCAAATCTACACACTCCAGTTAGATGTGATTCTCCTCCCAAAAGCAGCCCTGTTGGTAAATATGGAGTAAACCTAAAGAATAGCAGCTAAGCAGCAGCTGCTCACATGGAGCGGTTGTGGAGAAGTTGTGTAGAGCAGAAGGTGTCCAGCCTCCCTGTAATGGGCTCTCGGCTGCACTTCTCCCAGTTGCCTAGTGGCGAGTCTTTGTAGTACTTCACTGCCTATTTCTGAGACAAAGAGAAGTATGTTTTGGTTCAGAACTGCTCCCAGGGTTGCCTGTGTAGTGTGCCTGCCCTCTTTATAGCTCTAAAGCAGTCACTGGAGAAGAAGATTTTTATAAGTCTCCCGATTACCAAATGATTCTTCTTCCCCCATCCTTCATACTGAATTGGGAGAAGTCTCCTTTGTGCATTTCTTTTTCTCTGTCTTCCTGTGATGACAGGCAAAACAACATAAAAGGAAGGGGGGGGCAGTATGAGCCTCGAGCAAGCGCTGCACTTGGTTCTGTCACTCTGGGTGTATCCTAGAAACCACAGATCTGTATTCATCCAAGCATGGAGTGTTTCTCTCCCAACCTCCTTTCTTTGGGGGGTGGGGGTGCCCTCTGCTCCCTCCCTTTCCTTTGGACCTTCATCTTTTCAGTTATCCAAGACAGAACACTGTCGGAACACAGACAGGAAATCCAGGCAAGAGGAAACAGCTGTTGTGCTTGAATTTTAGACACAGTTCATACGGCTTTGCTCCCTGACAGAGCTTCTCTACCCAGGGACACCCAAAGACAACAGTTCAAATTGGAATGTCCTCAGTCTGGCTGTTTTTGACTGTCACTGGAATACTGTGACACCTTCCCCTTTTCCCTTAATGTTTCTGCCCAATGTTCTCCTGGGCGTTTATCCCATCCAGCTGCTGTTTGTAGCCGCTACAACGGCTGTCATCTCCTCCTCTAAGTGCTGGGAGCAGATTTGGGAACCGGGACTCTCCATACCACATTACCACATCTTCTTTCCTCCTCTTCCCTCCTTTTTGCTCCGTGTTTTCCTTTCAAAATGACAAGCCTACCCTTCCTGGCAGCAGAAGGGAGGGTCCAGCAAGTTTGGGTGGACTAGGTGAGCAGTGGAGGCACCTCCCTCCTCCTCGGGACACACTCTCCTCCCTCTCCCTCCTCCTCCCCAGGGTGGGGGGGCTTTGGTGCTGAAGGGATTAGCGGGAGGGCGGAAACCACCTCGCCCTTCAGCCACTGCTGGGAGTTTCTGTGGACCAGGAGCCACGTTGAGACCGACAAGCCTCAGCTAAGCGGCGGAAGCCTCGGGAACCAGCGAGTTTCATCTAAGAAAAAGCGCACCGATATTCCTCCAATTCCACCTGCTTTGACTCAGCCTCTTGGCACCCCGCCCCTGCAATCCATTTTAGCTTTCTTTATTATTATTATTATTATTTTAATCATTATTATATATACTTTTTTTCCTTCTGAAGAGATACCTAGGGGAGAGACCACCTAGGTGGTGGGAGTGTAGTGGGGTGGGAACGGAGCGCTTTGATTAAGGATCTCAGGGGAGAAGATTGCTCCCTCCAGATGCTGATTTCCAAAGCACTTGACAATCACCGGCAGAAGCCTAGAGCGGGCGGCGCCGGCGGCGGCACCAGCCCAGGGGCAGCGGGAGCCGGGCTCTGAGTCCTGCCCCGCGCCCTGGACAGACGGCCGCGCGGAGACATTGCCGGGACCTGCCCTCCAGCCCGTGCCCAGGAAGCAGGCGGCCGGCTCTATCTCCCGCCCGCCCGAGAGGCGGGCAGGGCAAGAAGGCAGCGCTAGTGGCGGTGGCGACCCCTGAGAGGGCTCCGGCGACGCGCAGTGACCGGCAGCGCCCGCGGCATCGGTCCCTGCTCTCGACTCCGACGCAGCCAAGCGGCAGCGGCCACGACCTGCGGCTCCAGCGGCTCGTCCCTCTGCGCCCCGGGCGCATCTGCGCGCCTGGCCCCGCGCTGCGCGGAGAGGGCGATGGGTCCTAGTCGGGACTGAGCGCCCTTACCCTCTCCCCAACCCCGCCGGACTCCCCTCTCTACTTCCCTGAGGGTGCGCCGCGGTCAGCGCCGCCCCTTTCCTCTCTTGGGTCCCCGGCTCTCCTTCCTTCTGTTCCCTTCCTTCCCTGGACCCATTCCCTGGGCCACCATGGCCGCGGCCATCGCCAGCGGCTTGATCCGCCAGAAGCGGCAGGCGCGGGAGCAGCACTGGGACCGGCCCTCTGCCAGCAGGAGGCGGAGCAGCCCCAGCAAGAACCGCGGGCTCTGCAACGGCAACCTGGTGGATATCTTCTCCAAAGTGCGCATCTTCGGCCTCAAGAAGCGCAGGTTGCGGCGCCAAGGTCTGTGTGGGTCACTGCCGGGAGGTGCGCCTCAGATATCTCCCCTGTCCCCGCCTGGATGGAGCTTCTTCGTGCTCCCCTCCCTCCTTCCGTCCCTCTGTCCCTCGTGTCCACCCCTCCCCAACCCCCCAGGTCTCTGTTCAGCGCGCTCCCATCGCCGTCGGCGGGGATCTGGGAATCTGCTCTCAGGCAACCTGTAGCCACTGAAAACTCAACCCCGCCAAGAGCTGGCAAGTTGGCCCGCTCCCCGCTAGCTGGCTCTTGCTCTGAGTCCCGTGCCGGCTGGGCCCTAGCAAATGTTTCTACCCCTAGAGTCTTGGCTTCCCAAGAGGATGGCATCTGACTCTAGGACGCTGGGGGAGGATCTTCCCGCTTCACCCCAGGGGCGCGCTGCTCCCAGTCTGATTCTGGATGTCAGGCATTTCTGGGTGCCTGGCCTCACTTAGTCTCCCAGGTCTCCTGGAAACCTCCTTGGTTCCTGGACCTCTGCGAAGTGCTGTGATCCCCACGGTGCCCTCAGAGGGGGCTGGTGTAAGAGAATTGAGTGGAGGGTGCTTGTGAATTAAGGACTAGTTCAACTGAGATTTACCGAAAAGCTACTTAGTGGGCAGCATTGAGCGCTCTGAAGCCCCTCAGTCAAATCTTGGGATAGGGAGAGGGGCACAGTGAGTCTAAACAAGGAGTGCGAAGTCGGGGGGTGGGGGGGGAGGTTGGGGAAGTATAAATCCCTAATATGTGTCAGTTTTAATTGAAAACCAGCGAATTACATGAAGCTAAACAAGCCATTGCTACATAAAGATAACTAGGATAGTTGCCTTACTATAAGATTTTTTTTGTCTGTTTGCTTTTTTTTTCTTTTTCTTTTTCTTTTTTTTTTTTTTTTTTTTTTTTTTTTTTTTTTTTTTTTTTTTTTTTTTATGAAAAACAACTAGTGCCTAGAATGACCTTCTTTTGCTGCCTTTAAAATGTCAGGATCTGAGAAGGCAACCCACACGGGGGATGGAGCCTGGCCGCTTTTGTCTCTCTGTGCTTGTCTCCACATCCAGTTGCTAAGGGTGGTTGTTTTGAGAGCATGTGAGGTGTTCTGTGGGAAAAATGGGAATTGCTTGCTTTTCATAAGCAAGTGGGCTTGGCAGGAAACAGCGAAGAATATATTTACGTTAATGGGAGTATATGTTTGCCCAGCACATTATATTCACGGTGCCCAGCTGTATTTGTTTTAAATGCCCGGTGGTTCCAAAGCCAGGGAATAGAAGTGGATGCTATACTTGTGTTTCTATGTGAATATGTGTTTGTCTACACAGTAACAAATTTATAACCAAAAGTTTTATTGCTTGTTTTTTTTAAAGGCTAATCCTAATTGTTTCAAAAGCACAATTTCTCATTGTCACAATGAGAAATTGGAGAATACTTAGTATTAAGCTTAACAGGCAAACATCTGAGAAAAATCAAGAATGGAAGTTTCTAAGGGAAATAAAATTATATAAATGTGACAGGAGAAACTTCTGGATGAAGAACTTGGGGACAATGATATTTTCAGAGTAGGGTAGAAGCTATTAAGAAAAATGAATTTTACTTTTCCGCTTTAGCCTGGAGACTTATGCAGCCCAGCTCTGTAATGTGAGACTAGCTCGACTGTTTTAATTACTGCTGATACATGGATGGAGCATCACATTATCATGCCTTGAATTGTTTGCTTCTCCCTTTATGGCACCAGATTATCTCTTAGAATACAGTCTTTACCTCACAGAGCTCTAAATTTGCTATCTTGTTAAAGTAAACACAGTCTCTTCAAAATAAGCTTATTTTAATATCAGCAATGATTAAAACTTATTATGTCCTTTTAGCATATAATCAGTAGTTTATTTTATAAATACTAACAATAAATGTGTTGTGTCATATTGGGTGATGAAGCAGGATTTTCTTTACACTTAATGAATTTTTTTCCCTAATATTCCCCCCTGAGAACACTTAATGAATTTTAAGATGAAGGTATGCCTTTTTTCCCCAATATAGAAAGACTTCTGAGCTTCCTAATGGTCTATGTTTCTATTTTCAATCCTGACTCCTCTCTTGGTATCCCTGAATTGGAAAAGATAGGCATGTATCAATGATCGGTAAGAAAAATGTATCTGAGGTCACCTTTGCTACCTTATTTTTGGTGGAAAAATGGAAGAGAATATAGATTAGAATGAAATTTCATCAGAATCATGTTT
>NW_012146301.1:3853527-3902776 GCF_000956105.1 Propithecus coquereli | reverse complement strand
GCATATTTACCTTTTTTTGCACACTCTTTTACACACATAGGAATTGCCCCCTGAAAATTTTTAAAATGGTATTTGTTAATTTAAATATATAACTTTTAAACATGACAGTTTTATCTATCCTTACATTTGAAGATCATTAATTTGACAATTATTGAATCTTTACAATCTGTTAGGCCTGTTGCAGGTATTATATATACAACAGGGAGCAGAACAGTTGAAGTTCCTGCCTCATGATATTCACAAACCTGGGGTAGAAAGTCATCGTATATGGAAAAGAACAAATAAATAAGAAAATACAAAATTCCAAGTCCTGTAAAGTATGAAGAAGGCTGAGGTAGGGAATTATAAGGGGGAGAGTAGTGGGGAGAGAGCTCTAATTAGATGAGGTAGTTGGGATTGGCCACACTGGGATCCACAGGTTGAGGGCTGACCTGTGAGAAGGATGCAGAGGATTCCAGAGAAGGCAGAAGCAGCAATGTGTGTGTAAAGACCCTGAGGTGGAAGAGATCTTAGCCCATTGGGACAAAAAAAAAAAAGCATAGAAAATTTAAGTATACTGCCAGCTAGAATGCATTTTGATATATTTTCAAACAGAAAAAAAAACAAAACAAAACTCCACATTTTGTATTTTGGGGAAGGGTAATATACATTTCTTAAATGTAGGGTTTTTTTCCTTTTTAATATTTTATTAAGTAGTAATTTATTTGAAATTAATTTTTAGTTAATTTATATTTAGAATTAATTTATTTAATATAACATGTATTGAGTTGGAGCTGTAAACCCCCATCCCTATCTCCATCATTCCTCCATCACCCATAGAAGGGTGATTTTTGTACCAGTTTACTTGGTCTTGTGAAGGACAGAAATTTGCCAGATGGCTATTACTAGTATGGTGGGCACCATGACTGTATCCCACTTTTCTGGGATCATCTTCTTCTACCCTTTCTCTACCTTTATAGATCCCAGTGACATAATTTACTGTGCCCCAAATTAGCCATGTGCTTCCAAATCCCTGTGCTTTTCTTTGTGCTTCACTGTGTGCCTAGAATTTTCTCCCCACTTCTATTTTCACCTGTTGAAATTATCTCCATTTCTAAAAGCTTGGAGAAAATGGCATCTCTTCTGAGAAGTCTCTCTTCATTAAATGGAATTAAAAATAATCTTGGTATCAGTCTCCGGTGTTTAAAAAAATAAGAAAAAGTTTTTTTAAAAAAAGAATTAAAAATAACTCTCCTGTGGCATTTTATCCCTCCCCACTGTTTATATCAGATAATAATTAATTCAACACACAGATCCAGTTGATTGTAGTTAAGAAACAAGGTCTGTGTTTTATGCATCTTTAGAGGCTCTGCAACCTTGATAGAGTGTTTGCCATGGTCTGGGTGCTCATCATTGCCCTTGAATTAGAGTGACATAAGGAACATCAACAGGCCCAAATCTAACAAAACTGTCCTTGAACCACAGTGCTCTAACTAGATAATTTTAGAAATAAATACAATTTTCCAATTTTTACATAATTTTTACTTTCCCTAAATAAATGCATATAATTTATCTCTTTTTAAGGGATTAGAGAGTGATTACATATTTGTGGTTATTTATAAGAATTCAAGAGTATAACCAACCTTATTTTAAGGCCTAATTAATATATGAAAATAGATATTTAGAATGTATGTTAATTTAGCTAAAGAAAGAGGAATACACAAGGAAATCAACAGTTTGCAAATAATTTTATTATTTAGAATCTTATCCGAAAAATGAAAACTAAAATAGAAACTGAATGCAGTTATGTAAAATGAACATTTTGTCCTAAAAGTGTTAACATTTTATTATGAATTTTTAAACCAAACAAGAGCCTTAATTGTTTGCAGGATAAAACCTTTCCAAATCTTTGGTGTGGCTAACGCGATTATTTCTTGAAATTTATTTTTCTTTTTGGCCATGATCATAAGAGTCATGGTATTATGTGCCATGTATGTTTAATCAGTAGCTGTGTGGGTTTCTCACCAACACATCTCACCTAAAATAAATTACAGGATGTCATAAGAAATAAGGAATGAAAAATGAGCTACTTAAAATATATTTTCAAGTTAATCTGTAATAGAAAAAGCAGAAATGTATATACACCTATATAAACAAAACTGCTTTGCTCAAGTGTGATAGTGAAACCCATTAGTTATCCGAGGAAAAGTGCACTTTCTTTTTACAAGTACTATGCAGTGAAAGAAGTGTCCACTCTCAGGAAATAATCAACAGCAAATAGTAATCAAAAGACCACCATTTTTCATGCTACTATTTCAGAGCCATTAACATGTGCATGTAATGCAAAGACCACATGATTATTTTTACTGTTTAAAGATGACTTCTCTTTTTCCTCTAAAGTATCATTCTTTTCATTCTTTACTTTTGGGAGTATATTTCTTTTTTCTTTTTCTTTCTTTTTTTTTAAAAAAATTTTCTAAGGCCATGTCTGTGGGAGTCTTCCTATACATCTTTTGGTAACACCTGTTGTTGACTTTTTGATAATTAGACAGAGTTTTATTATTTGTTAGTTGTATTAAGATTAGAAAAAATTAAGTGCTTCTCAATTGAAATGTCTAGTTTTTAAAATATATTTTAACATGTGATGTTTTGTAAATGAAGTGTCTAAGTGAGAGATCTTATGGGAATATTACCGAGATGGTAAATGAAACAATGTTAGAGACAAAAAGTGTTTGCTTATGCATTTTTTTCCTGTGGCTTAATTGTTATGATTTCAACATTCCACATTTGCTATAGGTTTCTGAAAATGGTTAATACTGCAGTCATGCAATAAATCAAAAAGCGATGCAATAAGTAAAGTGTAAAATGGCTTAGGTTAGATATGATATAATTAAAGTTAAATAAGATGATTTGCTTTGGATTGACTTATATTCATAGATTGAGTTGAGTGTACATATACTGAGAAAATAATTAATACTTCATGGCCAACTGTCTACTGAAGAAATCCTTTGACATTTTCCTAATATAAAATTTCAGTGGCACCAAACCCTGTGTCCCACCCCCTCCCATCCTGAGGTTACCATAATCAATTACAAGTTTCACTTTATATTTCAAATTAGTGTAATTATTAGAATAGTTTTACATTTAGCCCCAAACTTTTGTGCTTTTTGTTAATAATTCCATTCTTTACAATGTTACTCTGTGAATAGTTATACTCAAATTGAACATGAACATCCCTTGCCTTTAATATAAAATGTCAAGTCTTCTAAATTTTATTTACTTAATTTTAAAAGAATGACAAAAATTTAAAGGGAAAAGTTTTTCAATCTGATTTATCCATTTAGTTTTGGAATTCTAGGTATTTTTCTAGTTATAATTGATATTAACTTTTCCTCAAATGGTGAGAAACTTTAGCCAAAAAAGACTATGGTATTTAGATAATGCATATTGTATATGACATTTTAAATATTGTTATTTTAGCACCCAAAAGCTAAAATAAAACATAGTGGTAAAAAATCTGTAATAGACTATTTTAGAGAGATTAATGCAATTTAAAGCCAGTCATAGTGCTGGCAAGACTAGAAAACAACTAATTTAGTAATTCTATCTATAATGATCCCAACATTCATTTTAAGACACTCCAGTCACATGGATATGTCAACTCTTACTGTTTACTGGGTGAGAGGACAGCAGTAGGGATGGGTACTAGGAATCCAGATACCAGTTTCTTATTCGTTATATGATAGTTACTACTTTGTCATTCAGAGAAATTTCCCCTTTTATAAAACTATATTTTGTAAATTTTTTGTGGAATGCATGTTTCACCCTATGCTTTTATAGTTCTTTGACATAGAGATATTAATAGGGACCCATATGGTATCACTATAGGTCACGGCCACTTCAAAACTACTGTCTTATCAGTGCCAGGCATACAACCAACACTTCTACAAGTACTTGTTGAGTGAATGAAAAGTCCCATACTTCTCAGGAATACATGCAACAGTGGCATAGAGTGACAGTTGACATTAATGAACATACAGCAGTGGCTATAATTGACAGGGTAATTATTAATGTGTTTAACAACTACATACATGACACTTACTCTGTGTCTGCTGAGTACTATTTAATCTCCACAACAAACCTATGTGGTAGGCACACTACCTTATCCATCTATTAATACACCAAATTATCCATTAACGGATAATATATTAATATTAGCTACTCATTCATTTAACAAATGAGGAATCTGAAACAAACACAATAAAAGGTGGTTGTGTAAAATGCTCAAGTTCACACAGTGTTAAAGAGTGGGCCTGGAATTAAGGGTAGGTCAGGTTGCTGGTCTGATTCTAGAGTCCCTGCTCTTAATCAAGGCCCATTCTCAATTGCCATTTATTTCACATCATCATCTCAATGAGTTGAGACTCATCACCGTTGCACAGCCTGGGAGACTGATGCTTAAAGAGTTTGCGTTTTGCCAGGAGACTTACAGCTAGCATGTGACACAGCCAGAGTCTGAAAAAATTCTGTCTATCCTTCTCCACTACTTTACACCTTCTCAGTTCTTTATGACATTGTGAACTCTTCCCTAATGGAAGTTACATTACTTCAGGGAGTATAGTAGTTGCTCAACATATATATCCATTGACTAGATTAATTGTAATGCAGCAATTATTGTTATTATTATTATTACAATGGTAATCCAATTACTATTATTGTAATAGGGTATTATTAACTTTTTAAAATCAAGGATGTAAGAAGGTTAACCCAGAAGTAGAGACTGATTTGTGAGTTTTAGGGGAAGAGACCATTAAAAAAAAGTGCTGTATTTTACCAAACCATTTGTGACATAGGAATGGCACTTAGGTCTCCAATAATGTCTGGATGAGGTGCATGTTGGTGTTATTTTCTTAATGAATTGCAACTTTGACCTGAAATTTTACAAAGGATTCATTTGAACTGCTCATTGCTACGTAATGAATTTCACATTCAATCTTGCATTACACTTTCATTAATTTTCCTGTATTGTATAGTTTAAACATTTCTAATTTCTAAGTTGCCTTATTGGTTATATTCCTTTGGCCTTATTTTACACAATAAACTGAAGCAAATCACCAAGGTTCTAAGGTCACAAGTTAATCACGAAAATTACTGACTGTTAGAAATCTAGATACCGTATGAGTTTTGCGTTTTGAATTACCACTGGTGCATAGTGCTTTTCTAATGAATTCTTATATCTTATTCTTAAAACTGATGCTGAAAAAACATAATGTAGTCAAGTCTAAGTTGTTTATAAATTGTATTATGCACTTTATAGAGATTGTACACAAATGGAAATTTGACTCTGGTAATGCCTTACAAATCTAGTTGTATGTTATTTGGAAATATTTTGCTGATTTATCTTCTCTGGCTCTTCTTTTCTCATTACCTTACTTACATGGTAAAACTAACTGGTCAATCCAGTTAGTTTACATTAGCCTGCATTTACACAGCTGATTTTGGTTGAAGAAAAACACACAGAAACATAGATTGGTCGTACTTTAAATTCACAGTCGATAAAATCAAGGGGGCCCTTGGTTCATTTCTTTTAAAAAAATTATTTCCACTTTACTAAATAATATTTCTTACCTACTTTCTCTTCAACCCTCTTACATCTCCTTTCCCTTTCCAACTCTCAACTATGTTCTTACTTCTACCTCTCCGAGAAAATAGAAATAATCAGAAATAAATGTTTACATACTTCACAACTGCCTTTTTAAACCTATCTGCAGATATATATCCATTTACTCTTCTTTTTTTTCCCTACTGAACTTGGAAATAAACTTTTTGTGCTCCAATCTAAGGTCAACTGAGCAGTAGATGCTCTCTCCTACTCAGGGATATCAATCCAATAATTTCCTGCTGTCTTCTGCGTCATTCTACTATATTATTCCACATCTACTGTACTATTCTCATCAACATATAAATATGCTGTAATATGCCCCATCTTAAAAAAAGAATGCTCTCTTGATCACGCATTCCTTCCTAGCTATTGTACCAATAATCTTTTATTGGCAAAACTCCTTGAAAGAGACATCTCCGAATCTTCTCCCATTCTCTCCTGAGTGCTTCCTAATCAGGTTTTTGTCCCTACCAACAAACTATTCTTGTCAAGGTCACCTGTAGGTTATTATACCCAAGATTCTGTTCTTAGTCCTTCTCCTACTGGTATAGCGTTTGGCATTCAAATTTTTACAATAAATTTGTATTTTTTACTATAATGTAGGTAAAGTTAGCATCACGATACATTTATCCTGTAATTTATCTCACCAAAACCCTTTGTGTGATCATCCTTTCACAGTTACAATATATCTGGATTTCTAATTGACTATGTTAATGTGTTAACTATTGCCATCATGTGACTTGAAGTTCGGCCAAGCACTATTAGTCATCAGTTGATATTTGGATACCATTAGAAGGCAATGCTTGATGTTTCCTTACTTGGGAAAAATATTCTTTTCATCACATCTATTTGTGTTTGGATTGAGTGACTTGTCTCCATAAAACAGAAAGAAGAATTTCAACGATCTTTCTAAATGTTAGTCTTTTAAATGTTTTGTCTTTATATTCAAATATAATAGATTCGTGATTAAGGAATCACTGTTTTTCAAACTCCTTAATCACTATTATGGCAAATAATAAATGGCAAACTAAAATATTAGTTAATTTGCTTAATGACAAATATCACTCAAATTAAAGTATTATATAGAAAAATAATCATAAACTCAGGAAGGGCTATTTAATATAGTTTATTTTCTGTATGTGGAAAGTTTTCACTGATATATTTCCTCTTTATTTTTATGCCTAAGTTTTTCAACTAGTGCTAATATGTTGTCTTCTGTATCTACCTATTAATTATAGGTACATAATTATTAGCTCTGGTAACAAAATTAAGGTAAACTTTTTGCACTTGTTTTTGATTTTTCCATTTTATTTTTTGTCAGAATGACAAAGAACTTTTAAGGTATAAGAAATGGCAAAAAGCTGGCAATTGGAGTATAGAAACAAATTTATAGACAAGAGTTCTATTATCTCTTCTTGTTACATCCCCTATGGGTGATATGTAGCTACTGGCTTCAATAGCTGCTATATGAACACAGTAACTTTTGTCAGGAAACTCCTGCGTGCTGGATGGGTAGCTGTTTTCTTCAGAATCCAACAATTCTCTTTTTTTTTTGAAAAGATCTTTAAAATTGTCAGAATCTCATTGCTTAATGTCTTTTTATTCTACCACATGCTTCATCTTATCTCTTTAAATTTCTGTAAATAATTCCTGCCTATCCTTGAATACATCATGCCCTTTAAATATTTGTTCATGGCTTTTTTATTCTTCTTACCATTTGACCAACTTACAGTTGTTTAACTCTATTAATCTTTCTGCATAAGTAAATGCCACCAGCACCTTAATCATTTCTGTGGCTTAGATTGTTCAATAATTACCTCATCCTTATTCCAGCAAATGAGATGACTGCTGTCTTCATGAAGAGAATTTCATGCTGAGGCCAAACCCAGTGTAGAGAAGACAGGAATGCATCTGTTGTTTCCCTTCTTTCTGGGGGTGGGGTCTGATTTGAAGGGAGGAATGAGGAAATTAGACAAATCTATGCAAGGCAGAAGTAGTCTTCTTGGCTTTATGCCTGACAAATTAAAGGAAAATGTAGCAAAAGTAACCCAACATCTTCACTGCATCTGCTAGGATTAGAGGTGTTGTATACCACATCTCATACTTCTCCCAGCCACAGGAAGTAGTTCGTGTTATTTTCATTTTTATGGATGAGGGGAAGTGAAATCACTTTTACAAGGACTCATGCTTGGCAGAGGTAGTGTTTGAACAGAGGTCTGAATGATGCAGGGTGCATATTTGTAGAATTATTAACTCAATGAATCCTAAATAATAGTAGAGATCAGCATTATATTCTAGTGTCTTCCTGGATTCACCCCTGGGATGAGCTAGGATATCAACCACAAGGTTTTCTCTGTTCATTCCTACAAGTTAATATGAGAGAACATGGGTGCTGCAGCAGTGGCTGGGACCAGTGATGTCACACACATGATAACCGCCTTGCAGATAAGAGCTTTCTCTCACTCTGCCTCCACTTTCCATTTCTGGCCAATGCTTGGAACAATAGTTTATCAAACTGTACCGAACAGCTGAGCCCAGACACATCCCATAATCTCTTAGACCTTCTTTTTGGAGTAAGCTGTCACAGAGCATATGACAATGTTGAAGTTTTCCTGTAAAGTTTGGAGTACTTCATGTTTGTCCAACTTTTATTTTCTTCCTCCCAAGGCCTTTGCACTTTGGAAAATTATAAAAGTTGCTGAAGTTTTGAGAATATGGTACTAATGAGCAAAGGTTTTCTACTCCCATGCTACTACGCTGAACTGACACAATTTTTATCATTAAAAATGTCCCCAGTGTCCAAACACTCCCATAAATGTTACCATTTTTACTTTCTGGATAATTTATTGCCATATAGTCAAGTGAAACTGAGACTCATAGTATAATATTATGTACTTATTTTCAACTTCTATACCAACAAATCAGCATACCCTAAAGGTAAAATTTTTGTATTGATGGGACTTTTTCTTCTTCCCGTTGGTAGTAATAGCAGTAAGGGGTTACTTAATTACAATCTTCCTGGATACATTCGTGTACAACCTAATTATTCCCATTTATTCACTTTTTAGAAAAGGAAACATAGCACTTTGCAACACACTAACCAGAGTGTCATCATAGTTGGCTGGCCTCATACTGCTCTTCCTTTTTTATTTATTTTTTTAAAATTTTCTACAGAATTCCTCTTGTTATCTTCTGAGGCAGGCCTGTTGATTTTTTAAGTGAATGTAAAAAATACCCGAAATCTCACCTACAATGCCTCTTTCATATACTTCCATCAGTTTTATTTATCCCATTCTTACTAGGCACGATGGTCCACACTCAACTGAGCCTTGGTGGTGCGACGGGTCCTGGTAAGAGCACCGGATGCAGACACAGGACACTCTGGATCTCACGGTGCCACAAACGGGCTGAGAAACCTGGGCAATGTTAACATGCCGAGACCTCTATGCAATCAGCATGTTGAAAGAGATGATTTGGAAGACACCTTGCAGCTTTGAATAATTCTTGTGTGCACTTGCTCAGAGTCCCTCATGAGCTAGGCCTTAGAGAATCCTTTGCCACAGGGACTGCACGTTACGTTGAAAAGCCATCTGCAGAGCGGAACTGTCCCCTCAGTGGTGATGGTTTATGCTCCATGCCTGCCTCCATGCCCGGTGACCCAGACTCCACATCCTCACACTGTCCCACCCCCTCGTTTTCAGATTGGCTTTGGCTCCGTGCTTCCTGCTGGCTGCTCATTAAATATAGCTTGAAAGTAGTTGATTAATTATCCCTGTATATTATATAGATTCTATAAATGTGGTGCACCAAGCCCTCCCTCTTTCCCCTGTAGTCACTCTGCTCTATCTTTAGGCATATAAAAATGATAATTGTCTTATAGTCACAGATTTGAATATTGAGACAAGAAAAAAAAAGCCTACCCAAGTCTCCATTAAAAGTCTGTTTAATGCCTCGCAGTATTTATAGATCTCTATTCTTCCAGATACCTGTATTTGTTTACCTTTACAAGCCTCCTTATATTCTTCTGGGGTTGGAATCTGCACAAGATTTTTTTATAATTTATAGCCTGAGTACACAGACCCAGTCACACTAAGTGCCAAGTTAAAACCCATTTAAAGGAAATAAAGCTTCGATGGAGGAAATATGGAAATAATGACAAACCTGAGATAAGAAGTATAACTAATGTGAATCAGCACACACGCACACATACTCCACAAAACACGCACACAATACAACACATGCACACACACACACACACACACACACACACACCCCTTACAATCACAGTCCCCACAACTCTGGTCTGCAAGTTAAATGAATGCTAGTTGCCTCATAGGAATTCCAAAATTTCAGTTTGAAGTCCTGTTAAGTAATTTTGAACATACTCCTCAAGAACAGCATACAATGCTCCTAAATAGCCACTAGAATGCATTGAAAGAGAGCAATTAAAAAAAATCAAACAGAAAACTGCCAAAAGGTAATCCAGATGGCAGCGTTGGATGCACTAGAAAATGAGACCATTGGATATTAATCCATTCGAATTAAGACTAGTAATAAGCTTTCTTTGGAAGAGAGGGAAAAGCAGGAAATAAGTGAAGTTCTCAATTTTAATAAGTTGGATTAGTCAGACATAGGACTAAAGTTATTGGATTTGTATTAAAAGTGCTGCTTTCGAAAGAAGTCCAGACTAATGTGCTTCCGATTAGCAATCAGCCAGTGAAAATCCAGATTTCTGCAAACCATGACAGGATTTTGAGCAGGAAAAATATCCCTTGGTAAAAATCTCAGTAAATAGTAATTTTCCTAGCGAAGGAAATAATTATAAGTCAAGAGGATTCCTTTATGGCTTCAGGAAGTTAGTTACTCTGTGGGTTAGTTATTCTGTGATGCAGAATAACTGGCATCCAAAGTGATTCCATTTAGAGTGCTTTTCACACAGGTGGTTTGATTAAACATACTGATTTAATAGTGGCTAAATCAACATTGGCTGCATCAATTTTGGTTGCAAGCATCTTTTTTCATGAGTAAAAATGTGAGTAGATCATATACTGCATATCCTGATATGGTATTTAAAGTTGCAGTTAAGAAACTGTGCAACATGAAAAGAAATTTTTCATACCTGTTGTTGGGTTGTTCTTAAGAAATACATGAGCCTCTTTCATTCAAATACCTCTGGACACCATGATGAACCTTAAATTGCCACAGTAAACATCAGGAAGCTAAAAAGAGGACCAAACAAAAGGACAGAAAATGTAATTTTAAAAAGGGAGAGGAATCTCTAAAATGTAGAAGGTTCAATCAACAGCTAGAGTTCTCGAGGTTCGGGACTTTGTTTATTCTTGTATATATTCCCCTGGCAGAGTGGCTGTCTCTGGTTCTCTTTAAGCATTTTATGTTTTGAATAATCTAAGGGTGTTGCTAGCCTGATCAAGCTGAGATACTCCTATGGTTACAACTAAAAGTAAGACAACTGATATCTTAGCTCATCAAACTTTACCCTTAACTGCATTGAACCACACAAAGACCTTGATCTGGTAATGATATCACGGGTGTATCCTCATTCCTAAACTCATAAAAATGTATTGCCATTTCTGTGTGTCAATTATACCTCAATAAGCTTTAAAAAACCTATCAACTAGACAATATTATCCTAATTTTTCAAGTGAAAGAATGGAAACTAATGAATGTTAAATAATTTTTCCTGGGTCATATAGTCTATACTGTAGCAGTAGTAGTATGATTACAACCCTGTACACTTTGATTTGCAGTGCAAGAGTTACTCTATTATATTATGATATGACTACCTCCTCTTCTGGGGGCTCTTTGATAACATATAAGACAAATGTGCAGAGGGCTAGTGGCAAGAATATTCTTTCCAATTAGGTTTAGAAGTCTAGAAGTCACCACTTGGAAAGTGAGGAGGTTGAGGGCAGTGGCTCTCACCTGTAATCCTAGCACTCTGGGAGGCTGAGGCAGGAGAATATCTCGAGGTCAGGAGTTTGAGACCAGCCTGAGCAAGAGTGAGATCCCGTCTCTACTAAAAATAGAAAAAATTAGCTGGGTGTGGTAGTGCATGCAGGTAGTCCCAGCTACTTGGGAGGCTGAGGCAGGAGGATCACTTGAGCCCAGGAGATTGAGGTTGCTATAAGCTAGGCTGAGACCCTGGCGCTCTAGCCTGAGCAACAGAGTAAGACTCTGTCTCAAAAAAAAAAAAAAAAAAATGTGGGGAGGAGATGCTAAGATTTATGGTTTTAGTTCATATTCTCCCATCTCTTTCTCTTACATGTTGCTACTTAATAGTAGGCAATTCCATCTCATTTTTTACAGAAAGACTTTCTTTATATTTTCTTGCCCCCATGACATTCGCAAGACCATAAAATCCAGGAGACAGCCTAACAGAATATACATTCTTCCCAACCTTTCAAAAACGTGATTCTTCTTTTTATCCATTCCTAGCTTTCATTTTTTTAAAAAGGCATTGATTTTTTTTCAGTTAGAAAATCCTCTCAGTATTTCTCATGCAAGACTATAGTTGAAGACGTAAAAAATTCCTAAAATACAG
Source organism: Propithecus coquereli (assembly GCF_000956105.1). Classification (NCBI taxonomy): domain Eukaryota; kingdom Metazoa; phylum Chordata; class Mammalia; order Primates; family Indriidae; genus Propithecus; species Propithecus coquereli. The sequence goes on along the minus strand of NW_012146301.1, from coordinate 3,890,573 downwards.
CACATCAGAAGATTTACTAAATACCCTATATATCGAAGATGATGTGGAGGTCATCTAATTCTATTTCATAAATTTTATGTCAGTTTTTACATTCAAAATGCCATTTCACTTTTAAAGTAAACGTTATTGAAATATAGCGTGCACATTAAAAAGCGCACAAATCACATACGACTTAATGTTCACAAAGTAAATACATACGATTGTGTCAAGACCACCCAGATCAGGAATAGAACACTACGAGGCCCCCAAGAAATCCTGTCATGTGCTTTCCAATCCATACAACCTAAAATCAGGCACTCTGTTAACTTTATCACAATATTTAGTTTTGCTGGTTTTAAAACTTTATATAAATGATATCTTACAGTATGTACTTTTTGTGCCTGGCTTCTTTTACTTAATGTTTGCAAATTCATTGTGTTATCTCTGGTACTAGTTCATAAGATCTGTAGTGATGTCCTCCTTTTGTACTTGGACCTTTTTTCTTTTTCTCTTGTGAGATTTTGTTAGGGTGTATCAAATTCTATTAGTCTTTTTCAAAGAAGCCACTTTTGGCTTAGTCGATTATTTCTGTTGTATATATTTATGTTGTATAAATTTTGTTCTTAATATTTATTATGAACTTTTAATAATAACAAATTACTAAATTTCTAGGTTAAATCTACCATGATCAGAGAGCCAATGAAACATGCAGACTGAAAACAAAATGTTTATTTTATTTTTGGTGGCCAGGTACAGTATTTCATGTATGACGATTACGTCAAGTTGGTCAATTATGTGATTCAAATTTTCTATTTTTTTAAAACTTATTTTCTTGTCTCCATTTCTGTCAGTTACTGAGACAGCTGTGTTAAAAATCTCCCATTATGAATGTAAATTTTTCTATATCTCCTTGATATCTGTCAGGTTTTGCCTTCATTCTTCATAGGTTAACAAAAAATTATTATATCTTACTGGTAGATATATTCTTTTATCATAACATCTTGCTTTTTTCTTTAATGTTCACTTTGCTATTATTAATAGTATAATGAACCAGTTTTTTTGGTTTAATATATACATGGTGATCATTTTTCATACTTTTAACTTTTCTGTATTCTTATATTTAAGATGAACATCTTGTAAACATAGGCTTATTTTGTTTTGCTTTAGTTTTTATTTTAACTCCACTCTGACAATCTCTTTTAAGTGGATTATTCAGTCTATTTACATTTAATGAAATGACTGAGATAGTCAAGTTTAAATCTGCCATCTTAATATTTGTTTTCTGTTTGTCCAACCTCTTCTATGTTCCTTTTTCTTTGTTTTCTTGTATTCTTGTATTCTTTTTATCAAGATTTTTTTAACTGTTCCATTTTCCACCATTATTAGCTGTGGTTTATAAATTCATTACAATATATTTTAGCAATTACCCTGGATGTTGTCACATTTAATGATGACTTACTAGACTCTAATATAAATTTGAATACTTATCACCTTTTAAGACAATATTGGAACTTTAGTATTACTTCATCACTTAATCTCTCCAATTGTTTATTGCCATGCTTTTATTTATATGTATACATGAAACTCATCAAAATTATTTCTATTGTTTAATACAGTCAATATTTATTTAGATATTTTCCCTTTCCATTGCTCTTTTTTTCTATTTCAAAATATTAAGGGGTACAAACGTTTTTGTTATATGGATACATATTACAATGCTTAGAGCTATTAGAGTGCCCATCACCTGAATAGTGTTGATTGTACCTGAAAGGGAGGTTTTAACTTCCGTTTCTCCTTATTCCTTCCCACATTTTTGTGCTCCTACTTGGAATTTTTTTCCTTCTAGCTAAACATTTATTTATTATTATCATTTTAGTGCAATGTACTTGTTATAAATTCTGTGGGTTTTGCTTGTGCTAAAATTTCTTTATTTTTCTTTTTGAATGATATTTTTACTGGGCTTTGAATTCTAGGTGGGAAGTTGTTTTCTTTTATCACTTTAATGACATCATTCCATTGTCTTCTGGCTTCCAATATTTCCTCTTGAAAACTCAACTGTAATTTTATTGTTGCTCATTTGAAGTTAATACATGTATTTGTTCTTTTTTCTCTGGTTACTTTTAAGATTTTCTCTTATCTTTCATGTCAGTTATTTTATCACGATGTGCCTTGTGTGATTTTATTTGTATTTACCTTGCATGAGGTTTGCAGTACATTCTAAATCGGTAGCGTAAAGTTTTATGTCAACTTCAGAAATTTTCTTTTTATACCTCCAGATATTACTTCACCATTCTCTCACTTCTGTCTTTCTAGACTTCATTTACAATTGTGTTAGTCCTTATCATTATACCCCACATGTTCTCACCCCTTTTCTAGATTTTATACATTTTTTATGTTCTGCGCTTTTTTTCTGGTCATCTTCAATTAAAGTATTTTCAGTTATTTAATCTTCTCTTCTTTTTTTGTTAAACTCATCCATTGAATTTTTCTTTCTAGCATTCCATTCTGTTCAGTTTTAGAACTTCCAATTGATTAATTCAGTTCTCTAGTTATATCTCCATAATTTCTTTGATTTTCTTAACCATATTAATTATAGTTATTTTAAATTCTGTGTCTGTTATCTCATACCTAGACCACCTATGCATTGGTATTTATTTTCTGTTTTCCTCTTATTCCTTTTGCATTTTCTTTGGAAATTTTGATAGTTTTTATTGAATGTTGGACATTTTCAATAAAAAACCATAGAGGTTCCCAATGATTTTACCTTCCCTGAAGAGGATTTTTTTTATTTTGGCAGATAATTAGAGTAGGGGTGGAAAATCTCAGTTTACTCTAGTATGAAATGTATTTGAAGTTGGCTTTCAGATATGTGTATGTGTGTGTGTGTGTGTGTGTGTGTGTGTGTGTGTGTATTAGCTTGTCTATTTCTAGTTTGATTTTTGGCTAAAATATAGCTTTATAGGGGTTCCAACTGAAAGCCTAGACGTTCACCAAGGCTACTGTCCATTGACAAGCCCTGAACTTCAATTTTTGTCTCCCTAGCATTGTGGACTGACAAAAGCTTTGTTCTGACTTTCAGCTTTTTGCCTCCCTCCACTTTGGAATCAGCAAATTCTTGAGAGAAAGGGTGATGTACAACACAGTGCTCATCTCCACATGTTTTCCTTTGCTTCCAGATGTTGTGCTCAAGTCTGGTTGCCTTGGAAGCTCTCCAGTGCCTTCAACAAAATTTCTTTCTCCTCTTTTCTACTTTTTAAAAGTATCCAGTTTTCCTACTTAGTAGGAGAGTTGGTCTTATATTTACTAGTTGGTTATGACTAGCAGTGAAATTCCTTTCCTAATTTTAAATTGTAACTCTCAGAGAAACTGGCTATTAGGAAATGTCTCCATTTTGGTCCCCATTCCTTAAATATAGAAAGAAAATCAATATTTTGACAAAGACAGAGAGATTTTTATGTGATATGGAGTTTATTGCCAAGTCTGCATTTCTAAATTCTTTGGAATTTTTGGAAGAAAAATCTTGGCCAGGTTTTTATTTAATTTGATCTGTTGGAACATCACTTACTGACTAAATCCATATTTATGATTGTTCTAATTTCTAATGAAATCTGGGGCAAAGATGGATATTTTTGTCAATAGTGGTTTCTGGCTATACACATTTTGTGTATTATATGTTTCACACCTTTATACAGGCTGAGGATCCCTTATCCAAGGTGCTTGGGACCAGAAATGTTTCAGATCTTTTTTGGATTTGGGGATATTTGCATTACTCTTACTGGTTGAGAATCTCTAATCTAAAAATCCAAAATCCAAAATGCTCCCACAAGCATTTCTTTTGAGCATCACATTGGTGCTGAAAAACTTTTAAATTTTGGAGCATTTTGGATGTGGGATTTTTGAGTTAGGGATGCTCAACCTGTACTGTTAATACTGCCAGCTGGAATTACTTTAAGCCTTTTGTATTCTGTCATAAAAATTGTGTTATTCTTTTGCTCTTCAACTTTAGTCCCTGGCAGTTGTTAACAGCAACAAAGTTATAGATTATTAAACCACCTTCTGGAATGTTAAGAAACTATAGATTTACCCGAGAATGTGCAATATAAAGATATGTGTGTGATCTAATTTCAGCTTAGCTCTTGAAGTTTATAAGAAAGGTTGGAACTGCAGATCTCATGCTCTGGGTTGCTGTAACTGGGCAGCACCCTGAGGAGACTGGAGTGGCCATGACAAGAAATCCAAGTAGTCTTACATGATGTTGGTGCTAGCTTAGACCTCACCCAAATTACCTCGGTTTTATAGAGCTCCTTCAGATTAGAGATGTGTGTTTCTGAATGAGCGACTCAGTTGCTATAGTCTCCAATATCCTTATTGTTCAAGTAAGTTTGTAATTCCATATATTCTGCCTGTTTCAGAAGTAAGATTCAAATGAGATAATGTATGTGAGAGGACTTTGTAAATTGTGAAACTCTGTGCACACATAATGATAGGCACAAACCCAGGACCTAGAGAAATCTTTTGGCATATCTATTGATCAGAGCCCTTTTCTTCTCCTGCACACATAACAACATATCTCCTAGCACATTGTGTTTCAAATTTCATTTCTGGGAATATTAATATAAATCACTTTGGAAATCTGGACTGGGAGGAAAAGATAAAGGTTATTGTTTATTTACTTTTATATTTCTTATTTTTATTTGTGCTGTAGTATATTTTCCTATGTCTTGCCAGAAGGAATTTCAATAATTATTAGTTCACTCATCTTATTTTATAGATAAGGTAATCCAATAATATAGATAAGGCCCAAAAAGGTGACATCCCTTATTATGGTCTCATGGTTAGCCATTGTCAGAGCCAGGTAAGAAAGAACTCTCCTAATTCATTTTGTTGATATACTATATGATGCAGCATGGCATCAATGCCGATAGAGCACACACACACGTGTCTTCCTGTGTGCACATACATCCACATGCACACACAGAAAAAATAGCTTTTCTGAAGCTGTGAGAAAGGATCTGACTGCATTTCTGATGCCTTTCTTCATCCTAAAGTGATAGGGGAGAATGAATTTCCTTTCCACTCAAATACTCTTCTGTTAAAGCATCCACATCTGCTTATTGAAATCTTCTGCTTCCTCTCAGCATATCTTTCACACCCTGAGAGGACATGAATATTAGAACCCAGAGTCTGTGAATATGACCCTAAGCTTGAGGGGTGGAGTAGTGGCTGGGGAGTAATGCCAGAGGAGAAGTGGGGTGCATAGACTTGAGAACATGGGAAAGGGAGCCCCGGAGTATAACCAAATACAGTAAGAAAAGTCAGCACCTTAATGTGAGTGTGATAGTCTTAAACTTTGAACTCGGGGATGTGAAAAGCAATTATTTGGGAGGAAAAGAAAGGCAAGATTTTTAGATAAGATTGACTTGATGACATGAATACAAAGTGAAAAAAAATGTTCAGAGACCATTATTGTTCCATTTCAATAGTTTAAAAATTTTGTTTTCTGCTAGCTAGCACACTTCGCAGATGGGTGTGGATACCCTTGAGGAGATAAGCAGTACCTGGGTGTGAGAACCCAGGGGTATATATTTGTGCAGCATCAATTTTAGTTATGGTGAGTAGTTTAAAATATTTTATATCAAACAGGAACAAATTGTTGAGTACGATATAATTGTCAAAATACTTGAGTAGAATACAAGATTCCAAGGAAATTCTCCCTCCTGTGTGCTGATTGAATCTCCCTCCCTCAGGCCCACCAGTAAACATGACACTCACTTTCCTCTGTCATTGAAAGTACTTAAGTAAAAACACTTGAGAATCACTGGAGCATTTGTGTTCTAGAATATTTCTAAGCACCCTACATAATTCTAACAAATCCCTCCCTCTGCTTTTCTGTCCTCTGAATACCAAAATCAGATGTTGCCTTTTTAACTTCCTAATGCAAAGTATAGAAAGTTGATTCTTTGTATCAACTTGACACATTCTTAGCTATGCGTTTTCATTTGCTACTTACTTCTCTTGGGCAGTTGTGTTTATACCTCAGTGTACCTTCTAACAAGAGTAATTATTTTACATCTGGCTTTAAAAGGTTTTACAATTTTGAATGATTCTCTGCTTAACATGAGAGAACATGATATGTTCACGTCTAGAATAAGAGCAAATCATTTTTAATGTGCAAAATCTACTTTGAATGAATGAACAGAAGTAGAAAATAAAGGAGGAAATGGAGAAGAAATTCATAAAGTGCTTTGCCTGATGGAATTATATACTGAAATTTACATCCTTACTTTGTATTTATAAAGGATTCAAGGAATTTGAAAGAAAATTAAATTATCAGACTTCAAAAAAATATTTAAAATTCAATGATTTTTTAAAAAAAATATGACAATATACTTTGTAAAAAGTAAAATCATCCTTCTCAAACAGTCATTAAGAGTTTAATGGTATGTAAGTTCTCTGAAGCATATACCCACATTAAAATTATGACAAAAGGACATAGACCTTGATTTAAAGAAATCGAGAGATAGATATTAATATTAACTGAGTCTCAAAAGTTGAATTATTGAAGAAGTATGAAGGAAATAATTTAAGAGTTTCAGATTTAATGATTTGAAACAAATCTCCATATTGGATAATTAATATTCTCTATGAGGCCCTTAAATGGGGGGAAAAACTTTTATCATCTATTTTACTTTATTGTCTTAGGTTACAGCAGAATTAATATTTTCTCTTTTTCCATACTAGGTTCTCAATGATGTAAATGCAAAACTAAAGATGATGAGTCATAAAGAGCTACAACATATCTGACAGTTTCAATTACTGACACCATTGTTATTAAGTACAATTTCTCCTCATTGTTCTGCCTTTTTTTTTATCTTAAAAGGAAGAGGAACAACATTATTAAATATCCAAAACCATTATAGGAACTTTGAGAAGCTTAATTTTACATCTGATGTACACTCTAAATTGATTACTAATGGAAATTTGTCAACAGGTATATGTTAAGCAATATGGTGTATTGTAAAGAGCTTCTTGGCATAAATAGTGGGTTAAAATGGGGGTAGAATTTTTCTGTCAATTTCACAGCAGTTGCCCTGGATATGGGATAGGACTTTGTGTTTCTGATACTGCTTCCTTGTACTTAGGACAAGATGAGTCTCAGTTAGTTCTTCTAAAAATTGTGGGGTTCATTAGACTAATAGATAATTGCTAAGATGCTATCTACCACTAATATTTTATAAGTCTATGGCCCACACAGGCAGTGTTTCTCCAATTAGGAGCACCAGCAAACTAAACAAAGTGTCATGGCAACGATCATACAAAGGAGAACTTAAAATTTTACCTGTCTTGCACAACTGTTTTCATTTTCCTATGTTCTCTTCCATATTTGTAGATTTGTACATTCATTTAATCATAATGTGGATACAACCAATCTTAGCAGGATTTAGTGAATCTCAAATGAGTTACAGTGTATGAAATGACCTTTAAAACTCTAAAGGGCTATTCCAACGGCAAAGGAAGCCTGTTATTATTGACCCCATTTCTGAAATATTTCTCCATATTTCTACAAGGGAAAAAGTGATTAAAAAAAAAAGACAGAAACCTTGGGTGAGATTGTCGTATGCAGTGAAAGTGCCTTCATAAACACAGAGGGCTGTCCTATATGACACCTCAGGGAGTCAAAGAAGGTACAGTCCCTCCTCTTGAGATGCCACCAGTCTCATGCAAGTGTATTAGTTTCTTACTGCTGCTGTAACAAATTAACGCAAATTTAGTGGCTTGAGCCAACACAAATTTATTATTTTATGATTCTGTAGGCTAGAATTCTGACATGGATCTCACTGGGCTAGCATCAAGGTGTCAGTAGGGCTCAGTTGCTTTTTGGAAGCTCTAGAAAAGAATCCATTTCTTTGCTTTTTCCAACTTCTAGAGGCCATCTGCATTCCCTGGCATATGGCTGTTTCCAGCAACTTCAAGGTCAGCAATTTTGCACCTCTCTAATAATTATTCCATGTCATATCTCTCTTTCACTCTCCTTTTAGGGACCCTATGATTACACTGGACCCATCAAAATAATCCAGGGTAATCTCATCATGTTAAGATCCTTAGCTAATTCTCATATGCAAAGGCCTTTTTGCCCTGTAATGTAACATATGCACAGATTTCAAGGATTAGGATGCAGGTAACTTTGGGGAGCCATTATTCTGCCCACCACATAGGGCAATCACGTGAACACGTAATCACAATGACAACTCGATCAATGAAACAGCTGCACTTGGCTGTAAGACACTGTGATGACATAATGCAGGCTGATTTTGTGCAGCTCCAAGTGCAGGAGGCAGGAGAAACCTGCTGGAGGAGATCATGGACAGAGAGGTGATGACAGGATAAGTAGGAAATAGCCACTTTAAAGGACGCAGGGGGTGGCTTTCAATAGCAGGCAGGCAATGCAGAGAGAAAGCCTCTATTGAAATCCCTCCTGTCACTGCTACGTCCTACATAGCCCTCACATCTATGCATTGCATTTGTCATGGTCCCACCTCAGAGAAAAGCTCTGTCATCTACAGCATGGTTACAGGTATCTTAACTGCATGCATCACACCCAACAGTTCAGTGACCAGAGCTATACTTTAACCATTTACATATGATCCTGCCACTTGCCTGCTTTACCTTATTGAACTACCCACATTCTCAGTACACGGTTCATCTTTTATGTAATAAACGAGACCTCCCAAGATCAGGAAACACAGCCGTCCTTTTCAGCCACATTCCTTGATGACTCTCCTCACTCCTCTAAAATAATGCATGAGATTCATATAACTAACATCCTGCGATGTTAGTTGGACAGGCATTTTCATGTCCACTCTACAGAGAAATCTGAGAGGCTATGACTTACTTCAAACCACATAGCTAATGAGTGACTGAGCCCCACTGTTTTTCCCACCACCCTGTGGAGAGGCCAGCCCACTGTCAAAAGTTAGATTTTGCCTTTGGGGGTCAAAGATGTGGAAACAACCCAAGTGCCCATGAATACATGAGTGGATTAATAAAATGTGGTATATGTATACCATGGAGTTGTACTCAGCCACAAAAAGCAATGGTGATCTAGCACCTCTTGTATTATCCTGGATGGAGCTGGAGCCCATTCTACTAAATGAAGTATCCCAAGAATGGAAAAACAAGCACCACATGTACTCACCATCAAATTGGTATTAAATGATTAACATTTAAGTGCACATACAGTAATAACATCCATCGGGTGTCGAGCAGATGGGAGTGGGAGGAGGGGATGGGTATACACACCTAATGGGTTCGGTGCGCACCATCTGGAGGATGGACATGCTTGAAGCTCTGACTTGGGTGGGGCAAAGGCAATATATGTAACCTAAACATTTGTACCCCATAATATGATGGAATAAAAAAAAATGTTAGCTTTTGTTCCTGGAGATTTCAAGATGGATTTGGGGACAAACTACCTTCTTGTTTTCTGCAAATTCATTTTCCCTGAAGCCAGATAACATTGGGTTGGGGGTATTTTGGGAGCATGGTAGTGAGTCATAACAAGTTTAATTCCTTTCACTTCACATGTTCAATGGTCCATATAATTATAAGGTACAGGGATTTCCTCTCTGCTGTTAAGAGAATTATCAGGTTAAGAATGTCTTGATCTTAATTAGCTTTTACTAGGTCTTTCTGATGCCCAAATAATACATGTGGCTAAATGGTAAACATTAAGGATGAGGACCATTTTCCTCTGTTTCTAGAATACTGTTTAAAGAATATACGAAGGGAACCTACATGGAAATATTTATATCAAAAGTCTTTTTTAATGTAATATATGCCACTTTTCCATAGCAGAAAATTAACAGTTTAGATAAGAGATACATTTTTAAAAATCAAAAAAATGTAAAAAAGAAAGAATGAAAAAAAGTGTCTCTTTTATATCTTTGCATTGAGTTTTCCATTTTCCTTATTTTTTCCCTTGCTATGCAAACTCTAGACATCTTAAAACTTAGCCATTGATATTCTTATCAATTCTTCCGTAAGTCCTGCCAAATAATTGTATAGCTTTTTTTTTCATTTGCCTATGTGCCAGTCTTCTTACCTCTCACAAGCACACTCTACCTCTCTGTGTTTATACATACAGCTCTCACCCCTCAACTTCTTCCCCTATTATAGATGTTCCCCATCTGAAGCATTTATCAGAAGATCCCTCTGTGGCTGGTGGAATAAACCAAAATTCTGTAATTATTTACTACTGTTAATACATCCGGCAGCTTGGAAAACAGGGATCAAAGCCTAGATTTACAACTTACTGTGTGAACCTTATCAAATTCTTTTTTGGGTTAAGTCTCAAGTTTTGTTTAAATAAATATAATTAGAGTAATAATAATAGATCTGTATGGTTTTCAAAGAGTGGGGTTAAATAATGTTTATAATGTTCTTAGCAGTGTGCTTGATACGTAGTGAGCAATGGCTAAACAATGGCTGTCATTGTTATTACTGTTATTGTTACAACCAGCACGACCACTGAACCTTTACATACAGGAAGATACGGAGCAGAACATGAGGACTGGAAAGAGAAGGATGCATTCTTGTATTATTTCTAGGCATGAGGGTGCTTTTTGCAAGGAGACAGCTATAAAGCTATCTCCTGGGATGCTCCTATCCGATACTGAGAGCCCAGGGGACCCATCTCCAGAGAGAGCATTTAAAATTCACACAGCTGGGGAGAGGGGCAGGCCAAGTGCTAGGAGAGGGCCCAGGCCTCAGGAACAATGTCAGTGAACTGGAGAGACTCTTGCAGAGGAGGAGGCGCTGAGCAGAGGGTAGCAAGTCTCTCCACACAAAATTCCCACCCTGCTGTATTATTGTTGCCAATTTCACAAAAGATTTGGATTAGGAATTCTGATTTAAATTCCTGTAGAAGGAACAGTGAAAATAAATGCAAAGGAAGAGGAAAACTTGACCTTGGTTTTTTCTCTGCTAAGTGCTAGATACAGTTCTTAAACCAGCACATACCTTATGTCACTTAGTGACATAGTGAGCCTACATTGATGGGGAAGACATTATTCCCTTGTATTCTTATAGGTGAGAAAACAAGCTCCTGAAAGGTTAGGCACCTGATCCAACTCACTGAGCTCACAGAGAGGACCTGCCCCTATTTCAAGTTTTTTCCCCTCTACCCCAAATCCCATCTTAATCAGGAGTCCTGCAGGCATCTGAGCAGAGAGCTGGCAAAAGTACATGTAGCTCTGGTCCTGGACTTTTGGCTGCGCTTGGCACCACCAGGGCAGTGTTCAGATACAGGGCTCTTGTAACTGACATCTGTCTGCTTTCATGAATGTACAGAAGCGTAAATTCTGTTCTCTGACTGGGAAGCATTTTGTTCCAACATCAAGGTTTTGTGGGAGTAGAGCATTGTTGTTACACCCCATATTGTTGTAACCTATTTCAAGCTATCCTTTCTGAGATTTGAGTGTTCTTTTTTAGTTCCAATTTTGTATAAAGTTCTGCCTTTCTGGGATGACCTTATGACCTACTGATCCCCTTTTCATGGAGGGACTCAGACGAATGGGAGTCACCAATGGTTCTCCGTAGCACTCTGCAGAGCAAAGCAGATATAAAAGTTTTATAAAAGTCCTGAGCAGTCAGCAGCAGTCTGTTTTCCAAGAACAATGTTTTCTCAGGTGAGACAGGAAATGATTTTTATAAATGGAACTTAATGGTATTCTACAGACATGGACTGGTTAGGAAAGAAACAAAATCATCACAAAAGAATGCCTCAAACCTCTCGAGAAAGGCTCTGAAATATGCACATAGGCTATTCCTATCTTGTATTCAGGCCCTGGCACAAGTCAAGATGTATATCAGAACTTAACTGTAACATTTCTTACTCTAGAGGAGCTATGCCTTTTGTTTTGTTTCATTTTGTTTTTGCTTTTGTTTTGTATTGTCTAAATAAACTGAGTTTTAGAACTCAACAAAGATGGTTTGTTAAAATATCCAAATAAGGGAACACAAAGACTGGTTCCCAACAGGCAAGATAAGAGACCATTTCATAAACAGGGGGTATGTAAGCTCAACCTTGACATAGGGTGGTGTTTTGACAGGTGTAGAGGCATAGAAAATAGTTTGAATAAAGGTGAGTATAATAAAAATGCATATGTGTAGGCAAAGCAGCACCACCAAGGAGACGTACTTTCAGAGCCCAAAACATGTAGGATTTGGAATCGATTCCATCTCTCACTAACTGGACACAGTAGGCAAATTTTGTATGTCCTCAGATACAAAGTTTCTTCATATAGAAAGGGCTAGGTTAAAGGTAGAAATAGATAATGTGCATGAAAAGTTTTTACATCCAAAAAACATAAAGTTCCCTTCCCCTTTCTTTAATCTGACAAAACATCAACTTGACATTTTGCTTTTGATTGGTGGTTTGCAATTTATTTCCCAAAGTGGAGATGGGTGGACTTCTTCAAGTGTGGTTTTAAAAACCTGTTTGGTTATGGGTTTTTTTTTTTATTTATTTCTATATCCCATGAATAAAATCAGGGGCATAAAAATAGTTCTATCATTTATTTAAACTTTAAAATCTAGAAAATTTATTATAGTATTTATGTTGAAAGCTGATATCAAATTCATTTCTTCAAATATGTTAGCACATGAGAAAAGACAACAACTGTCTTAGGAGAGGGGGTTACAGCTCCCATTTTTCTTATCTTTAGCCACATAGCCCTCTTCAATGAAGCCAGTTTTGTCTCTTAATCCGTGAACATGGTAGTTAAACTTTGTTTTTTTTTTTTATTTGGCAATCCCTGTATTAGTCTACTAAGGCTATCTTAGCAAAATACCACAGACCCGGTGGCTTCAATAACAGAAATGTGTTTTCTCACAATTCTGAAAGGTAGAAGTCCAGGGTCAAGGTATCAATAGAGTTGATTTTTTCTGAGGCCTCTCTCCTTGCCTTGTAGTTTTCTCCCTGTGTCTTTCCTATCCGATTGTATCCTAATCGCCTTTTCTTAGAAGGATACAAATCATCTTGGATTAGGGCTCACCCTAAGGACCTCATTTTACCTTAACTACCTCTTTAAAGGTCCTATCTCCAAATACGGTCAGTTCTGTGGTACTGAGGGTTAAGACTTCAATGGGTAAGTTTTAGGGGGACACAATTCAGGCCATAACACTCCCTTTGAGACTTTCACACCATTAGATGTAAGTAAGTGGAAATATATCTTTTAAGAAATGTTTTGTTGTGGTCTATCAGAAAGTACTGTTGAAAAAAAGTGATCTTTTAAAGTTGCCTGCCTTTGAGTTGAGCAGGGAGATGCTAATATATTTAACTGCATGAGCACATTTCAGAAAAATGTTGACAGGGATTTAAAGCTTTGTTATTTTCTGTTAATGATCTTGTTATATATCTTCCCATCATGAGGCAACAGAGTAAGCTTGATTAAAAAATTATTTAAATTAATCCCCTGTGGTAATACCAGTAAGACTCATATTGAATCACCTAAAGTCACAGAATTTTAAAGCCTCCCAATTCTAGAGCACAATCAACCTTTAAATTTCATATATATGTACATACACATAAACATATACATATGCATACATATATCTATGTGTGTATGTCTACACACATACACGCACAAAATGCTAACAGTCTCTATAGAAAAGCTTAGCATTTCAGATTTGGAAATTTAGAAATAGAATCAAGTATATTTTTTCAGGTTAACATTTTAAAACTTATTTTACCAAGCATCTGTTGTATGAAGAATAGTTTGCTCCTATCAGCAGTTAACAGTGTTCTCTAAAGTGTGACTTTCACAGGTCACTTTGTCTACTTAAGAAAAAGTAGACAAAATGTTATATGTTTACTATCTCTGCAATGTTTAATGTGCAAACTTTTAGCTTGAATTTCACATATGCCTAGCAGACTGCCATCAGCTTCACCTACTATTACCCCCAAGCCCTCCAAACCCATTATTCCAGTCAAAATGTCTTCAGAAAATACTTTGGACTTATTCCCATGAAAACACCCCTTGCCTGGAGAGCTGTCATCCACAGCTTGGCCATCTCTACTTAGCTGTATCTCACTTTCTCTTGAAGCATTCTATTAACCACCTGGACTAAAATGACAAGTTCTTAGTGTTTATGTCTATAGAAAGCATTTTTTACTGTTAATTTTTTATCAATACATAATGATGGTACGTATTTCTAGGGTATATGTTATATTTTGATACATGCATACAATGTGTAGTGATCACATCAGGGTGATTGGAGTATCCAGCACATCAAACATTTATCATTTCTTTGTGTTGGGAACATTCCAAATCTTTCTTACAGCTATTTTGAAATACATCATAAATTATTGTTAACTATAGTCACCTTACTATGTTATTGAACACCAGATCTTATTCCTTCTAACTGTATTTTCGTACTCACTAACCATCCCCTCTTCCCCCCAACCCCCTCCCGTCTACCCTTCTCAGCCTCTGGTAATCACTATTCTATGCTTCACCTCCATGAGAGCAACATTTTTAGCTCCCACATATGAGTGAGAACATGCAGTATTTGTCTTTGTGTGGCAGGCTTATTTCATTTAACATAATGTCCTCCAGTTCCATCCGTGTTTTTGCCAATGACAAGATTTCACTCATTTTTTATGACTTACTACTATCCTATTGTGTATATATACCACATTTTCTTTATCCATTCATCATTGATGGACACTTAGGTTGATTCCATATCTTGGCTATTGTGACTAGTGTTGCAATAAACATGGAAGTCTAGATTTTTCTTCAATATACTGATTTCCTTCCTTTTGGATATATAGCCAGCAGTGGGAATGCTGGATCACACAGTAGTTCTATTTTTAGTTTGAAAAATCTCTATACTGTTTCCCATAGTGGCTGTACTAATTTTCATTCCCACCAACAGTGTATGAGAGTTTCCCTTTCTCTGCATCCTCGCCAGGGTCTGTTATTTTTATTCTTTTTTGTAATGGCCATTTAACTGGGTGAGATGATATATTATTGTAGTTTTGATTTGCATTTCCCTGATGGTTAGGGATGTTGGGCATTTTTTTCATATTCCTGTTAGCCTTTTTATGTCTTCTTTTGAGAAATATTTATTCAGATCCTTTGCCCATTTTGAAATCAGATTATTTATTTATTTTATTTTTTCAGTTGTTTCTTATGTATTTGGGTTATTAGTTCCTTGTCAGATAGATAGCTTGCAAGTATTCTCCCATTCTGTGGACTGTCTCTTCACTTTGTTGATTGTTTCCTTTGCTGTGCAGAAGCTTTTTAGCTCAGTGTGATCCCATTTGTCTTTATTTGTTCTTGTTGCCTATGCTTTTTAGGTCTTACTCAAAAAATCTTCGTCCAAACCAATTTCCTGAAACATTTCGTCAATGTTTTCTTGTAGTAATTTCAAAGTTTCAGGCCTTTAGTCCATTCTGAGTTGATTTTTTTGAATAGCATGAGAGAGGGAATTCTAGTTTCATTCTCCTGTATATGGATATCCAGTTTTCCCAGCACCATTTACTAAAGACTGTCCTTTCCCCATTTATGCTCTTGATGCCTGTGTAGAAAATGAGTTGGCTTTAAATGTGTGGTTTATTTCTGGGTTCTCTATTTTGTTTCATTGGTCCAGTGTCATTTTGATGCCAGTACCATGCTGATTTGGTTACTACAGCTTTGTAGTATATTTTGAAGTCAGGTTGTGTGATCCCTTCAGTTTTGTTCTTTATAGCAAGCATTTTATAGTTAGTTCTAAAGGATGACCATCTTTGTTGGCCAGTGACATTATATAATTAATATTTAAATGTTTTTTATTATTGATCTGTTTTCCATCTAGTCCAACTTGATATCAACATAAAGCTATGAATTTCTTAAGGAAGAAAATACTTTAAGTAGACTTGGGTCTTAACACTGTCTTTTGCATAGTTCTGGAATTAAAGGAAGAGTTTTTAAACAGCTTTCATACATGTGCTGAAGGATTGATCTGAAAAAATAAATATTAAAATTCCTATCCCCTGCAAAACTACATTATAAAATACAAGAAAAAAAAACAGATATGGCCATACACAGAGGTGTTTTTGAATGTGGCATTTTAATGTTTTGCTTTTCATTTTTCTATTGCCATTTTTCCTCATATGAAACTGGGCTCATTGAGGTCTGGCTACAAACAAATCTTCCAGATCTTGCCCTTCTTTGAAGCTCCAGGCTTCTCTTGTTTGTTCCAGGATCCTGCTATTTTTTTCAGATAAGTTACAGGAGAAAAAGGCTTTTGGATAAAGGAGACCTTCAGGCACTGGACAAAGCAAGCAGATGAATGTAAAAAGTACAGAACCCCCTAGGGACAGGTAATTAAGTAGTTATCTATGTCTTCTCTCAAGAAGTGTGCCAAAATATGCTCTAAGTAGTGCCTTTCTCAGCATTTTGCTTCTTTTTTTAGAAATTGAAAGTATGGATCTGATGCCAAAGCTACAAACCATAAATCCAATTTAAGCAAAGAAAATCAAGACGTAGGACTGAAATGTACATTTAGAAGAGGCAGGGGAAGGCGGCCGGGGGATCTGTTTCTGAATCACATCACCTCCTTCTCTTCCTCCCTCCCACCCTGAGCCCTGAAAACATGTCCAAACAACAAGATTACTTGTTAAATTAGCACACTATGACTGTGTAACTATATTTATGAAATGGAGTCAAAGTAAAACTGAAAGAAAATTGAAATACAAAAAAAAAAACGCTGAAAATTGAATATATAATTTAGTGTAAATCTTTTCCCAGATTTGAGTAGATCTAACTCCCTCTAAAATAGGTTTGGCTGTCTACAGCTCGACATCTCACAGTTTGCTTTATGAAATATCAAAATACTCTCAAACTTTTAACTGCTGTAGACTTCTGTGTTTTTTAGCTTCTTCTCTAATAAGCAAGGTCTGTCTGTTATCCTTTAACAACTTAGTAAGAAACCATTTTCTTTTCTCCTCCGCATTCCCTTATACGCATGTCCACTCTTCTGGGCTTTCTACTTACTCAGGGTCCAGCTCTTAGCAAGAGGAAAGGGGCAGAGCCTGCGACACTTTACCGTGCGTGTGTTTGTGTGTTTGTGTGCGTGTGTGTGTGAGCGTGCGCGCCTCAGGAGACAGGGGTCCTATGGTAATGAACTATTTTTTCGACAGCGTCCGCTTTTTTCTGATGGTATTTGTTTTGCATCTTCAATGATTTTTTTCAAAGCAAGCCTGAAATTAGTGCATGCAAGGCAGCAATCCTCTCCCCAGTTCCTTCCATAGATAACCATCCAAGTTCTTACTGAATGCGTTCGGCGACGACGGACCCATTACTTTGTGGGAGTGTTGATTCTTTCCTTGGATAGCTAAGAGTGTTGGAAATTTCTTTGTTCTTATTGACTCATTTATTCATGTATTTACTGAGCACCTACTATGCGACAAGCTCTGTTCTAGGCATCTGGAATCTAGCAGTGACTAAAGAGACAGCAATCACTGCCCTTATTTATTTTCAATCTAGGGGTCACTCTACTTATTAATATTTGTCCTAATTCTGTCTTCCAAAGCAAAACTAGATAATTCACTCCATGGTTTTTTTGGCAGCCCCGCGAATATTTGACCATGACTACATTTCACTATCTTCAGATTAAACATTCTCTAATACAATTCTTCCAAATGTCTACCATATCAATTGCTATCCTCTAATCTGGCAGTGTGCCCTCATTGTGCGTTTGCACTCGTCACTGTGTGTCACATGTGGTCTGAGAACACTGGACTCATCACCCAGAACGGGCTGAGTGGTATGTGGACAGGCTGGGATGTTCAACCACAGGAGTTTTAATACAAGCTCCATCATTTCCTTGTTGTGTTGCCCTTGGACAAATCACACAGTGGCTTTGTGCCTTGGTTTCCTCATCTGCAAGTAGTAATGCTACCTACCTCAAAACATTGCTATGAGGATTACATGAGTTAATATAAAAAAAGCACTGGGAGTAGTTTTTGGTCCAAAGTGTCTGCTCAGGAAATGAGAGCTATTATTCTTACTATTGTTATAATTAATTTTGGACATTACCTCTCTCTTTATGCAAC
Organism: Propithecus coquereli; assembly: GCF_000956105.1. Classification (NCBI taxonomy): domain Eukaryota; kingdom Metazoa; phylum Chordata; class Mammalia; order Primates; family Indriidae; genus Propithecus; species Propithecus coquereli. Next base: position 3,872,494 of record NW_012146301.1, on the reverse strand, counting down.
CTAATTGTTTTAGGACCCACATCATACTGTTGGCTTACTGATGCTGGGTATAATTGACAGCAATCTACTGTGGCCATAAATTCCTCCCAACTCCTAGCAAAAAGCCTGGGACAAAGTAGATGCTCAACAAATTCCTAAGTGAGCAAGTTAAAAATCTTGGCTTTTGAAAACACACTTAAACAGCACATGGGAATGATTTTTACTCTTATTTTCCAATGTGAAATGATCTATTCCCTGCGGTCGTATTGTAGAATGTTAGTCATTGATGTGCTGTTAAGATTTGTTAAGGAAATTTTTATGAACTGCCATTTATTTTAAGCCTTAGTAAATAAAAATGATGGAGACGTACCACTTCCTGGTGATAAAATACGCAGAAATTTTGGATTTTATATATGTGTGTGTGTGTTTACCTATGTATATATGTATGTGTGTGTTTGAGTGTATAAACACACACACACACACGCACATATCCCCATGGTCACAGCTAAACTCTAAATTCAAGACCAAATTCTACATTATTTTTCATGGAACTTTCACAGTGATTTCCAGGAATTTTATTTTTGTTTTCTTTTTTTCTTTTCATTACCTTTGGTTTATATCTTTTCCCCATCTGCCTGAAAGGGTCAAATGTCTACTTTGATAAATAGGCATCTCTGAGTCCTCCTCCTCCTGCTCTTTTCCTCCACTGCTCAGGAGGTTCTGTGGGGAGTGGCCCTGGTTAATAAAATGCTTCTATCACTCCCATCTCCTCCCAGAAGCAGCTGGAAGACAAATGTCTGGGAGAGCAACTTAGATGGGAACAGAACAAGGATGTCTGCACCTTCCTTAAGTGGAAGTAGCTTTAATGTATTTATCAGTAACCTTTCCAATTAGCTCCCCCATCAGGTGGAGGTTTCTTAATAGTTCTACGTATGAAAAGCAAAATGAATTCTATACCCGCCCCAAAATACTACTTCTCAAATGGATGAGTCTCAACTCTGGAGAATGTATAGATCAGTCCTTGTCATGTGCAGATATTTTCTTTTTCTTTTTTTTTTTATTTCAGCATATTATGGGGGTACAGATGTTTAGGTTATGTATGTTGCCCTTGCCTCCCCACTCCCCCCCAAGTCCGAGTTTCAAGTGCGCCCATCCCTTGGATGGTGCGCATTGCACTCTTTGTGTATGCAAATACCTGTCCCTTCCTCCCCCCTCCCCCCTTCCCTCTCCCTCCTGCCCAATATCCAATAGATGTTATTCTTGTATGTACACTGATGTGTTGATCAGTTAATACCAATTTGATGGTGAGTACATGTGATGCTTGTTTTTCCATTCTTGGGATATTTTCTTAAATTCACCCACTGTCCTGTTAATTTTCTTGAAATGATACATCTAAAGAAATGCTTCCTGGCTCTAAAGCAAATGTATGCAAAAAAAAAAAAATTTAAAAACACCTTTTTCATGCAAAATTCCCAGTGCACTGTTCTACTCTTTCTCTTAAGAAACTGTACATCTGTTGTAATTCTTGTTTTCAAGGTTAATGCAATATCCTGATTGCAATATAACTTTCACTGAAAGGCTTTTGATACTGACTTTTATCAAATAATAATGCACTTTAATTTCAACAGATGTCCTTGATTTTTTAACATCATAATTATTGTCATGCTAATTCTATATTTCAGACAATGTCACACAGCTGAAGAGAAAAATTAATATCGTCTGCTTGAGGTTTGAATGGCTGTGAAAATTCTGTGAATGAGTCAAATAGCAGTTGTTTTCCTGATTCCTTAAGTTTAGGGAATCCCATTTTTCATTTCTGAAAGAAGAAGTCAATCATACTTTGTAGTAATTTAGCTGAATGTATTAAATTTTGCAGTGATTTAGCTGAGTACGTTAAATTATGTATTAAATGTATGTATTAAATTTAACATACAATACTCCAAGCTTTTTTCCTATGTTCTTACTGATTCTCTATTTGCTATGTAATGGTTTTGAGAATAGATTTTGAAATTTCTGACTATCGTCTTAGAGTTTTCTATTTCTCCTTTAAGTTTTATCAGTTTTTGCGTCACGTATTTGAAGCTCTATCAGTAGCTGCATATATTTTTGGGATTATTATGCAGGCTTGGTGGATCAACGCCTTTATCATTGTGAAATGATTCTCCTTTATCCATCGTAACATTCCTTGCTCTGAAATCTATTTTGCCCTTTATTGATATAGTTGGATTATTTTTAGCACGATATATATTGGTTTCTATCCTATAAAATGTATAATTTCACGTGTTTATATATACATATATATATACACATCTATGAAACCATCCCCATCCTCAAGATTATGAATATGTCCATCTCCCCACAAGTTTCCTTACACCCCTTTGTGCTCTTTGTACTTCCAACATTTTGCCCCTCTGTCCCTTCACAGATCTCCAGTAACAGGTCTTGTTTTGTCATTATATGTCAGTTTTATAGAATATTATGTAAATGAAATTGTAGAGTAGGTATGATTTTATTCAGCATAATTATTCATCATTATTTTCAATTTATCTTTTTTTTGCAGCTGTCAATAATTCATTCATTCATTCCTTTCTTTCTTTCCTTTCTAAATACTTTTTTATTATATGGATATACCAGAGTTTGCTTATCCATTCAACTGTCGAATGAACATTTGAGTTGTTTCCAGCACTTGGCTATTAACAAATAAGCCTGCTGTGAATATTCATGGAGATGGTTTTATATGGACATATGCTTTTACTTCTATTGGGCAATGGCTGGGTCATGTGGTAGCTTTATGTCAAACTTTTTAAGAACCTGAAAACTGTTTTCCAAGGAGATTAGAGCATCTTACATTCTCAGTCTCGGTGTATGGGAGTTCCAGTTTATCCACATCCTTGCCGATAATTGATATGATCATTTTTTTAAATTTTGATTTTATAGTTTTCATCAACTTGGAAAATTTCCAGCCATTATTTATTTAAATATTCATTTTTCTTTCTTGCCCCTTTGATAGCCTCCTCTGGAGATTCCAATTAAACATATATACATTCACCCAAAGTTATCCCACCACTCACTGAGGCTCTGTTAATTTATTTTAAATTCTTTCTCTCTGGGCTTCATTCACAATAATTTCTACTGCTGTGTCTTCAAGTTCACCACTCTTACTGCAATTCTTAACCTACCATTAATCTCATCCAATGTATGATATCATTTAACAAATTGTAGCTTTCATTTCTAGAATCTCATTTTGGGCCTCCTTTATGTATTTTAAGTCTGTATTTAACTTTTGAATGCATGCAATACAGTTATAATGACTGTTTGAATATCCTTGTCTAACATTCTACAATGGATCAGTTCTAGGTCAGTTTTGATTTATTAACTTTTCTATCCTTGTTATGGGTCATATCTCATTGCTTCTTTGCATACTGAGCAATTTTTTTTGTTGGATTCCAAATACTTTGAATTTTACCTTTTTCAGTGCTGCATATTTATGTATTCCTCTAAATATTTTTGAGGTTTTTCTAGGATGCAGATAAGTTACTCGGAAACTATGCTCTCTTTAGATGTGGCTTTCAGGATTTGTTAGATGAGACGGAATCAGTGCTCAGACTAAGGCTAATGTTTCTTCACTACTGAGGCACAACCCTTATTTGAATTATGACTTTTTCCAGTCTGACTACTGGTTCCAGCTCTGTATGTGTTTGAGGCTCTGTAACTTCTAATCCTTTTCAGATAGCTTTTTTTTTTTCTTTTTTCCCAGCCTTGAGTAGTTTCCTCACATGCAATTGCTCATCATTACCCAGCTGCAGACCTTGGAAATTCTTTCCTCTTTAGTACTCTATAAACTATCTTCCTTGGTGCCCCTGGACTCTCAGCTCCAACTCCTCAATTTTGAGAGTCCACAAGCTTCTCCTGGGTGCCCCCTTCCTTCACCATGCCTTAGAATTTCTCTCAACCCTTTAAAGTAAGGCAAGAGGATGGCTCGCCTCATCTGTTCCCTCATCTCTCAGGGACCACTGTCCTTCATTCCTGATATCCAGTGTCTTGCAGCATTTGATTTGGCATGTTTTTGTTGTTTCATATGATAGGACACTTTTGGTCCCTGTTACTCCACCTTGGTCAGAAGGAGAAGTCACTTAGGCTTTTAACGAAAGTCTGCATGATTATTAAGCTTTCTCAGATTGTGTCTTATGGCTCATGTAACATTCACATTCTTGTTTTATTTCCAGTGTAGAAATTTGTTCGTTATATTACTTGACTCTAAAATATTAGCAAGCATTTATAATACTCCTGGGCCCTTGTTTCTCAAGCCATTTGGTTATATTTGATTGGCGTCAAACTTTGTGAAAACATAGTGAGAGATGTTATTAATATTTACAATACACAATTGTATTTTGTGTTATAATAAATATAAAATGTGTTCATAAAATGTGTTGAGCAGCATGAAGTGAAAGGATTGTCTATTAAAATCAAAGGATGTGATTTTGGCCACTTAGATGGCAAAGTAAAAACATTTTTTCACCCATTCTTTGCTATTTGGGGTGTGTGTGTGTGTGTGTGTGTATGTTTATTGTGATAAAGTATCATAATTTAGACATAGAATTTGTGAGGATTTCAAGATGGTACAGTTTCCTTTCAGGATCGGTCATTCAAAAGGAGGCCTACAACAATTATTGCCACGGCGGTTTCTTAATACAAAATCCTATAATGAGAAAATAGAAAGAAAATTGTCATTAAATGTCTAGAGGCTGGCTGAATAAGCATGGGATGTTCCAATAATTTAACCAGAAATACTATGTAATATGTGCTGATTGCAAAAATATTGCTAAGAATTTGAACACTTCTTTGAGATTCTTATCTGGAAAAAGGCATTAGGGACACAAATACCAAAATGTATATATACCTAGTATTTTTTTTTAAATAGTATTTAAATAGCATTTAAACTAAAGTAGCTCACAGTTCGCTCTTTGCTTGACAATACATTTGAAAATTTAAGAAAAATGCCTACCTATTTGCTTAATAATCCAGGGAATCTACTTTCTCAGTTGGCTGGTAGCATAATCCTTTCTAATATTTATGGCAATATAAGAATAATACATAAAAGTCCATCAAAGTAATGAAAATGTCTTTTAATATTCAGTGTCATTGACACATTAACAAGGAATCTGAAGATGAATAATGTGCTTGTGTCTGCAAGTGCTACAGATGTCATACCAAGTGACATATAAGCACACATGAGGCAGAGCTACTGCTTCCTCGCCTATGCACTTGTGTCCTGGCAAGGAGCGAACAAGATCATTCACAAACCAGGAAACCCTGGCACAGTATACAATAAGGAAAGCTTTCTCTAGATGCAATAGTAGTAATAGAATTGACTTGCATCCCAACTGTTGTCACTGAAGGGTACATATTTTTCTTACTTAAATGTGCACAAGAATTTTTCTTATTATCAACTTTTGCAATTATATGGTTAATAATTAGGATCTAATTTTTAAAATATGTAATTACAATTTATAAGGAATAAATTAGTAGGCTAAGGCACATGATGTTTTCATCATAGAATTATTCATCTTTGCAAGTGATGAATAAATAAGGTGTAACAATAGATCCAATATTTTGGCCATTTTTATTATTGTTCAATTCTGGATTATGTTGGTGCCATGGGAGCTCTAATATGTCTCTAATATGTTAGAAGTTTGCAATTAGAAAACCTCATTGGAATGTAGTATTGGAAAAGGGTGCTTTTCTATTGGAGTTCCAAAGATTTCCTTCCTTTTGGAGCTTGTAGACTCTGGATATTCAAAAAGCTAGTGAGAGTTTAACCTAGACCTTGGAATCCTGAGATACCACTGTAAGGTCTGCTCCTTGGAATGAAGGGTCAAGTATTAAGCAGGATTCTTACTGTCTGCCTTCCCTTTAATGATCTCCTCAAACATTTTCCCCAAGAACAGGCTTCACTCACAGTTATTCTATTAATATATTTTACCTAGAGGGATTTTTTTTCCACAATAGTTTTGGAAAAAAAGCTTAAAAATGATTGGTGTTTCCATTTCAAAAACCCACATTTATCTTTATCTCAAGCATGCTCTCCTCTTCCAACTCTTAAATAAGATACCAAAAAATGAATTTTGCTTTAAAAGCCATTTAGGACAAATGTAGATTCTTTAAAAGACAATCAGAATGTGAGTTCAGTTTAATAAATATTTGTTGAGTGTATGTTCTGTGTAATGCACAGTGATAGGCTATTTTGACTAACATACAATGCAAATTATCAAGGGATTTATAATGTATTTGCAGGGCAGAAAGACATGCAAACTCACTAATTTAACACATGGCTAACTGACATAAAGCCAAATTATACGTTCTCTCCTTCTCCCCTTAATAGACAGAAAACTCTTTTGAGGGCAGGAATTGTTTTATATGAAAGATTCTATCCCTAGTGCTGCAGGCATAGTATTCTGATAGGCAGAGAAGTGATGGAGAGGCTATTCTAGTCTGTGGAAGCACCAGTTATAACAAAATTTAGCACACATTATGGTGCATTGGATTGGGCCAGTGCATTGGGGAGTCACTCTGGAATGGCTGGAACAAGGTGCATAGAAGGATAGGGTTCCCGAGGTAGCACTGGGTCAATCCATAGAGGAAACTGAATGTGATCTTAAGGGATAAGCAGAAAGACATAGCAAATTTTCACAGGCCTTTGGTTTTATCTGTCATTTTCCTTTGTGTCCTTATCCCACCTTTATTTTCTCAGCCCCTTTGGAAAAGTTCCTGGACACGGTTTATTTTTATGGTTGGATTAGATGATAATTTATAGCTTTGGGCAAATTATTCACAATACTATTTTCTGCTACTAGGAGTGCCAAAATCTAATTAGATCTGCTACATTTTCCCACAAAAATGTATATTCCAAAAGTTGTTTTTAACCCTGTAAAAAAGTGTGATTTTTCCATAGCTAATAGAAGAGAACCTACATTTAAGAACCTACACTGATAACCAATTGGTACTGAGATTTATGTGTACATAAACACAGTATGTGCAATGGATATACATTAACGTATTTGCTATATAAAATATGTCATATTGTACATTTTTCAGTTTAAATAGTCGTTAAAAATATATACACCATTTGATAGGTTTCCTGATTCCTCTTTTGTCAGTCTTCACATTGCATGAAGACAACTTGTGTCAGTGATTGCTTTAATTGAACTCGAGAGTGGTTGTTTTAATTAAAATGTTGGGCATTTTTCCCCTGTATCTGAAGGCGATTGGACTGATTTGCATTTCTTTCAGTTCTGAGTGTTGAGGGTAATATGTTGCGAAACATCTCTCTTTTTTTGATATGCATGCACGTTAGCTTTCATTATTTCTGTTTTAATTAATATCAGAGAGCATAGTTAGTACAGCGTTTCATGCAAGGAGTACTTTAAAAACATTTTTAGTAAAATTAGCAGACACAGTAAATGTATATATAGAAGACAAAACTGGAGGAAACAGGAAATTAAGACAGGCAAAGAAGGGAGTCTAAGTTTTTGTATTTTCTTAAGCAGAGTAGATATTCTGAATGCATAAGTGTTTAGAAGAGAATAAAGAACTCTCAAGTGTTTTGAAATTTCTAGCTAAAATGTAGGTGTAGGACTTTAGATATTTATTCATCTTTCAATTATTAATTGGGTACCTGAGTTGTAGGAGTTTGGGGTACATCAGTATTGAAAACAAAAATTCTTGTTCTTGTTGGGCTTGTATTTAACATCTGCTAGAGGAATATCATGCATGTCTTATCCGTCAGTTTAATGAAAAAAGTGAGCATGCACTTCAATATAAATTTGTTTGTTTCACACATTTTCACTGTTTTATAACTCAAGCATTATATTAATTTAGAATGAGGTGCTGTTTTTATCATAAAAGATACATTTAAGATTAACTTAATATTTTCAAACTCTTTATGTTGACCTCATATTAGATCTGAATAGATCATTACTTCTATTTGTTACTTGTTTATGTGTTTATTTTTAACTATATAATCCATGCAAAAGAAAATGTCATCTTTGCTATTCGTTTAGTGCTTGCTTTTGCTTATTTCATTAGTATCATCTTTAATCCACATTATCTCTGTGGGATTTTTTCCCCCTAAACTATTCTAACTTTAGTTAACCTAGATAATATAACTTATAAGTCTACTTTGCCAGGAACACATAAACTTCAGCATATTGCAAAGCACTAATTGGGACCGAGTGACTGAGAGACAGTGTTATTGTGTCACCCGCCCAGAATTACAGTATGCTCAGCCTGAATCAAGTACTATAAAGACCTAAGATAACATGTGACCAGCTAAAGATACCTATATCCATTAGTGTGTTAAAAAATTAGTAGAGCTTAATTTTGGTCTCAATTTTGGAGATAATAAACAGAAAGTTCTAATACAATGTCTTCACATACTACAATGCATGGCCTTGCACTCTTCTTGTGGGAGGGGCACCCTACTTTGGACTCTGTTACAGTCATGCACTTCTATTGCAGCTGCCCAGTCTGTGTTCTGTTCATTCTAGTAGTTCTGTGAGATCCTCTGGGTCCATTTTTGGCAATTTTCTCTGACAGTATCGTGAAATAATACATGTAAGTGAGTTATCCTATATGTATTAGACCGAAGTTGAGATTTGCTGTACTGTGAGAAAATGAAGGATCATATCCTCCTATTCACAGGAGGTCTAGAAACTTAGTCATACCTTTGTCTGATGGTACATAACTGATATATTTCTTCTCAGTAAAATTTTTTTCCTGCTATGATTGTTTGGTTGCATACTTTTGGCCTCAGGGAAAGGTTTTGGATTTTGCTATATTTTAATTATTTGAAGGAATGATGTTAAGCTATAAACGGCCATACTACACAGTGGTCAGATTTATATGTAATAAAGTATCACAGCAGACACTTTATGGACATCTGACTATGCACAAAAATAAACTAATAAATGGAATCGTAGAGAATCTTGGACAACCAGTTAATATACAGTAGCAATATGTGTTTTAGGTAATTTGCATATATGTGTGCAATATTATTTACAAATATGTATGAAATGTTATTTTTACTCATTTTTTCAAAGGCATTAATAGATTTTATTAAAATATACATATTCATTATAAAATTAGCATACCATTATTATAGAAAATTATGCAAATAGTAAAACATTGAAAAATAAATATTCCAATTACCATCAAAATACAGTAATATTTAACATTTTGCTATATTCTCTCTCATGTTTTTTCCGCCATAGATAGTATTTTTTACATAACCATGCTCATGTTATATACACTCATGTTATTCTACGAAGCTTTATAACACTTATTTTTAAGTTACAGGTGTGGCAAGTACAATGACTTAGTGAAAGATGTAGGCACTTTTAAGGCTTTACTTTAATTGCCATCTTGGGTTTTCATATTGTTGTTCTAGTTTTCACTCTTATCAGCAATATACGAAATTATTGGATATTTCACTACTCCCTTGTCAGTATTCATTCAACAAATATTTAATGTACAGCTCCTATTTATTTAGACCCTGGAGACGTGATGGTTAAATATCACACATTTCGACTCTTTTCATACAACTTATGATCTAATTTGTGAGGCAGATATTAATCATATAATTTCGCAAACAAATGTAAAATTACAACCATGAATTATAAAGCAAAGTATTAACATCTGTTTCATATCAATGGTAGGTACACGGGTGTAGGTTGTATTGTATTCTGTGCTGCCGTAAAAGAGTCCAAAGGAAGAATTTGACCTCATTTGAAGTGTCAGGAAAGTCCTCCTGAGAAAGTGGACGTGTCAATGGAGTCAGCTTGGGAGACAGGAAAGGCAGTAACAACTGTGCAAAGATGTGCGCGTGTGGGTGCATGCCCACGCAGACGTGCAAGGGGGACTTTTATGCAGGTGGGCGTCTTTGAGATAGGTAAGGTTAAAGGAACAGGATAAATTTGGGAGATTATGGAATGTTTGTGAGTAACCCACAGTGGCCCAGGTGAGGCTGCATGCAGCGGTGAACATGGCCAGCAGGTAAGGTAGGGCCCTGCTGCTGGAGGGCGTGTATGTAATTCAGTGGGCTGTGAAGAGTCACTGCGTTTTTCTAAATCCGGTGGATTGTAACAGGCAAACTACAGGTGGGAAGACCACCCAGGAGAGGTAATGAGGGGCTGGCAGTGAAAAGAGAAAAAGGGAAAAGAGTGAGGGGCATTGTGAAGATGTGCCTATAGGAACTGGGTAGCTAGTTGGGAGGATTAAAAAAGACAAGTATGGCGTAGATCTTAGGGGACTGATACTGTTAACATAAATAGTAAAGTCAGGGGTAGAAATGCCTTTTGGCTGGAGATGGAATAACTAAAGTAAAAATGATACTGGAGAAACTTTTAAACACGCAGTGCCGAATTTGCAATTTTGGTGAGGGTTTCATGGGGTAGATATTTGTTGGACATGTGGCCAGTAGCAAAGTGGGATGGATCCTAGAAGAGATTTTCAGGATCTTTGATCCTTTCTAACCTTTGCGTTATTGTTTGATAACACAAATTTAGCTCTGAGGATGCAGGGTTTGTATTTAGGTATAGTTGTGGTTAATCTTCGAAGTACTAGTTGTTTCTGTTGTTGTTTTAAACACATTGGTTTGCATTTTATTTGTTTTTAAGATATTTTAGTTAAATTGTTCCATTTATGGAGGCCACATAGTATAGCAGTTTAAGTGGGCAGGATCTAGAGCTCAGTGTTCATATTCAAACTTCGGCTTTGGGCTTATTAGTTACGTGCCCTTTGTCAAATTACTTTAATTTCTTTGTGTCTTGATCTCCTCATCCTTAAAGGGGGCTTCTTTTAAATAAGGTTGTGGTGAGGATTCAACAAATTGATCATGGGATGTGCTTAGAACAGTGCCTGGCACTTGAGAAGAATACGATGTTGTCATGATTTACAAAAAGAAAAATACCAGATATTGTGAAACTAGATAAATCAACATCAATTTGCTTTTATTTCCTTGAAATTAAAGGAAAACTCATATTAATGATTTCATGTTTCATTTGTACTCTTCATCGGAAATAAGGTGTGGTCCGCAAGGGCTCTCTGTGTGTCAGTGTGAGGGAGCTCAGGAGTGAGTGTGTGGGTGTCTTCTCACTGCCTTGCCCGATTGAATTAATTCAACCCCAGAAGATACAGTAACTAAAATATAGGGTTGCTTAGAAATAAGTGATGTCAGAACACATAGGTTTTATAGAAAAATTATCAGTCTCTAAAATTCTCAATATTTTTTCATGGCAATCAAGAAATTCTCCCTCAAGTAAAAAAAAATTATTTTGATTCTCTTCTTTTCCATGTATTTATTTTTAGTGAAAAGCATAAGTGAAAAGCAGTCTTTAGTATTTAGAGGGTTAATAGCTCAGTCAAGTCTTACTGGGTGATGGGCAGACTAAAGCACAATAGTAATTTTCTTCCCCGCTAATGTACATCTTAGAATTATGTGATTTTGGAAGTTAATTATTGCAGAATAAGGAACACATGTAACACAATCCTAGTAATCATTTAGATATTTCTTTTTAAAATCCCAGACTTGTAAAAACATCTATATTCTAACATGTTTAGTCACACTGATGTTGCGTTGCTGTGCTGTTCTTGCATTATTTTCTGGAAGGTTATTTTTCAATACCGTAGCATGTATGAAGCAAATCTATGTGCAGTGGAAGGGATCATTTTTCAAATTATTAGTTATACATGATGTGCTTAGAAACAGATATTGACATTTCTTTGCAATTTTTTGAGGACTAATCAAAAGCTTAAGGATATTCTGGTTTTTGAACAGCTTTTTTTTTTTTTTTTTTGCCTGTGCATTTTTCGTGTTCATCTGTTTGCAAGTCCACAGTTTTTCTATCGATTACAAGACGCCAGGTTCATCATTCAGTAACGTCCAACTGTTTTGACAGCATGGTCCCATTTGCATGTCCCATTCAGCTATTGTGGAGAGAGGTGCCAGTTGCCATGGTGAAGATTATGGTGTCCCACATCAAATCTAGCCCTGTGATGGCATTGGCCTTTGAAAAACCACATGTAAATATTTATTTTCAAAGGTACAACTGGCTCTTCGTGAAGCACTGGGTACTTCGAGTGGTTATCTTTTCAACGGATCATCAGATGAGAAATCTGTTACCACATGATTTCCCTTTTGTTTTAATAAACTCCCAGTGCCCTCTGCCTCAACGTCTGTTGACCAAGAATCAGGTTCTATATTGGGTAATTTGATTATCCTTTTTATGTATAAGTTAATAGGTTCACCTGTTTAATTTGTCTAGCTTATTCTCTCAGAGCTGACTGCACTGCATAGGTTTGCTGTGCTTCACCCTGAATTAGGAGGTAGAGTTTTCCCTTTTCCTGGGGATTATGTCTGTGCACCACACACTCTCCCATGGATGTTAGGACGACCCTGTAGACATCAAGGGGATGTTCTCCAAATCGGGGCTTTTTTTCTAAGACGGTATCTCAAATGTTAGTTTGAAAGTTTTAAAAATACAAGGGAAACTTGCCAACTTGTAAAAGGGAAACTCCATTAAAAGACCTTTAATGAAGTTTCTTAGAGTTGCAAATTTCAAAACTCTTATACTGTCATTCTGGATGACAATATTGCTTACGTTAATTCATCTATAGTTTAAACTAATAAATAATCTAACAGCTTAATTAGTTTAATAGTTTTAACTAATAATTTAAATACACAATATTGCTTTCATAAAATGGCCTATTCTATAGCTTACTACTGCATTTTCTTTACCATCTATGATTACTATACTGTAAGTTTGGTAAAACACAGAGGAATCTGAAAGACATAAAATAAAATGTGCTACTTCTGTAAAATGTCCTCCTCTGAAAAAGAAAGGAAAAGAAACATAAAATAAAAAAGAAACTGTATCATGACATATTGTGAGGTTTATGATAACTATGTTTGTCTTTCAGATCCCCAGCTCAAGGGTATAGTGACCAGGTTATATTGCAGGCAAGGCTACTACTTGCAAATGCACCCCGATGGAGCTCTCGATGGAACCAAGGATGACAGCACTAATTCTAGTAAGTGACAACCTCAGGCCACCAGTTAACACAATTGGTAGAAGATGCATTGCCACTTAAATGACTTTTTAAGATACATTTGCAACTGTTTGGTTATGTTGGTTCATTTTTATAAATGATTCATACTAGAACACCATTTAAGATTTTATTTAAACCCCATGGCTGAAAATATTAATGGAGCAAAAAAAGAAACTTTTGATTTTAAAGATAATGATGTTACTATTTTTTCAAACAATTGTCATACTGCCCAAATTGCCATTACTTTTATTATCATTAACATAAAAGTCAAGTACACTAGTGTATTCAGATAAAAATTGATTACATGATATCCCTGGGTATATTATTTTAGCAGATCCCTAGTATCTTAATGATACTTGTGCAAATTCAAGTGCTACAAGGAGTAGTTGTTTCAAATAATAGAAACTGAATTTTTAAAATTCTTTGCATTTAGCAAGGAAAGATAGTATCTGTCTCATAGAGAGGATGTGAAGGCTGTATAACTCTAAATACATTGTACAAGATGTTTAATTACTTCATAGAATTGTGTCTATGATAATTTTTTTCTTAGAAAGCCACACATTGTCCATTGTATTAATGTCTGTGTTCTTTTTGCCATTTCTTTACATGTAACTTTTCTCTGTCTGATGTCCTTCCTTGCTCAACTGTCTTTTCCTTTCCCATTTTCTGTTTATGTTGGCATTTGATTTTTTTTTTAATTTATCATATTAGTTGAAAAATAAACATAGTTTTTACTATTCAGGAGAGTTAGTGAAAAGCAAAATTAAAATATTACCAGTGCATCAGGAGTGGGTATGAATATTTTCATTCATTCATATTTTATTCTTCACATATAAACATCATTCCATGAAAAGAAGGGAGGATTTGAATAATACACATAATCAAATTATAGGCACTTTCTCTTTTAAATTCTAACAATCAAATGGTCAGTAACACTGATTCTGTGAGCAGCTAATGATATAAAACAGATCTACATTTTTTTCGTTTTCAATTTCTAATCTCTTTGCTCTCCTTTTTATCACCCTTTTTATTTTTAAATTTTTCCCTATTATATTTATTTATTGGTTTATTTTTAATTCCTCTCAATTTATGAGGAAAGAAGCTGAAACAATTCTGGTGCAGAGAAGAAAGAGGAGGCATTTTTATGTCTGACATTGTTTATTTGTTGAAATTTTGTTATTAGGTTGGATCTTTTAAAATTATCAGTATTTGCCCATCTTTGACCTACAAAAGATATCAGTTTCTTATTGTTCGAGCTAGTAAAAGTATATCTGCTCATTTTCTTTTCCCATCTTTAACTCCTTACCTTTTCTTTGTCAAGAGGCATTTCCTTTTCCTTGTGTCTCACAGTTGCGGAGGTCATGGAGTTTAGAGATTCCTAAGTTCTGATGTCTTCAATGTCCTCTGATTTTCCTTGGCCAGAGTGTCACAGAACATAAGAACTATTATAGTTTTCCCTAACTCTGATCACTATATGAGCTATAACACTCTGAAAGATTCATCAGACTAGAGACTGACATCATCCATATTATGACGAAAGTTTTAAGGAGATGAAATAAATTATAGCTGTATGAAAATGCTGCTTCATTGGACTGCTTGGAAAAATGATTTCTTTCAAACAAAGTTGTTATGGATTTTTTACCTAGCTCTTCTCCTTGTGTGTGTGTGTGTGTGTGTGTGTGTGTTTGTAATACCAAACAAATTTGTTACCCTTAATGATGGGAATCAATGTCATTTGAGAAATTATCTTTTAAAAGCAAAATGCTTCAGAATTGAATAAGCAGCACAATTTTTTTTAATTATGAAAGTTTATATGCATACATACACATAGTTAGGTCTGATTATCTGAACACTTTTAAATACTAAACTGGAAAGCTGAGATACAAAAAAATACTCAAACTTCTGTTCACTAGATGCATGGGGCTTTTTCCTTCTGTTGTGTATCTGCTCTAGAAGGAGCAAGAAACTCTGAGTAACTCCTGAAATCTGTGACCTCCCAAATGCTGGTAAGGAACAGTCTTGAGAAGGAAGCAGGAATAGGAGCCCCTGCAAAAGCAAATAAGAACCAAATCATAATACCACACTTGAGGGATTCAAATTCTTATGCAAAGATCTGGTCAACAGCTTTTCTTACACATTATATTACATTTGATGTGCACTGAAGGGCAGCTAGGTTAGTTTTGTTACTTATTTCAACATTTGTAAAGACATAAAGAATAAAAGAGGGTGAGATAAATGTTCTTTCCTCAAAAGACTATACAAACTGTGTGACTACAAAATTTAATAAAGATTGGCAGGATTATAGCAGATTTATAAAAGCAATAAGAATTGCTAATCAACTCTATTTTTGTGTCCTGTAACCTTTTTATATTGAAGGATACTGTTTTTTAGGATGAATTTTAAGATATTTTATTTTCCCTGGTTCGTTGTTATAGTCTGATGAATCTTAGGACAAATGTAAGCACTGAAAAGAGTTGTTTAAAAATAAGGTGTGTGCATTAGAAATGGTGACAGGTCCTAATTACAGTACAGCCGTTTTTGTTTGAGGAGGAGGGTGATATAATAAGGATGTAATAATTCATAAACATGTTTCCATTTTTTGATAATTCCCTTAATACGAACTATGGATTAGTCATCCCTAAATAGGGAAAATGAGAAATAACCTAACACTCACCCAGATATCACTCCAAACGTCAACAAATCACAAAACGGAAGACTTGTACCTTCGTGATTGGAGTTCAACACATTTCCCACTGCTAAATATGGGATCATTTAGAACGTGGAAAAATAAGAGCCATCTTGCTAAGCTGTCTTTGCCAAAAATTTTAGATGAGTTGAGAAAAGGAAAAAAGGCCCACTGGCAGGTGAACCTGGATGCCCCTCATCTCCCCTGAGATCTGGAGATCTCTGGGAAGGAAAAATGGCAAGACAACCATTGATGAGGGGTAAATGGTCCTAGTGGAGAAGACACCGTAGCAATTTGACGGGTTATCATTTTGGCTACTATGTGCCTCGGAAAGATCTTTCACAAAAGGAAGTGAGCACCTGGGTGACTTAATCACCACATTCGTTTTCAGAGGTGTATTTCTTTAAAATTCTAACTGTCAGCATTACCATGGACTATGGTATTTTATTAGGGGTTGTTTTTTTCTTTCCCCCAGTTTTTTTTGGGGGATGCCATGAATTTTTTTCTGTGCTGTTAAACTCCATTGTTCCTATTGCCAGACTTAATAGATACTGTAAGCAGAGTAGGCCTATACAGGAGCTTAAAGCCTCAAAAACAAAAAAAAAATTCCTCTCACCTTAGAAATTCTCAACCTGGTAACTTGACGTGTAAAATCTGTCTGTCACACAGTGACCACCACCTCACAAGTTTTAGGTGGTGGTTCTCACCGTGGCTGTATTTTAGGGTCATTTGAGGAGCTTTTCAAAAAATTTTAGGGCATAAATTTTCAGATTTATTTTTCATTCCTTATTCCCCGAACCCACTGCCAGAGATTATAATTTAATAGCTCTAAGATTGAGTCTGACCATCCTATTGTATGAACACAACTGGTTTTAATGTGCAGCTAGGGTTGAAAATCTCTGCTATATGGAGAACTAGAGTGTTCCACAGAATAAAGTCACTCAAACATCTTCATTATTCTTACATCTCTGGGTTTTGTGACATTGCTCTGTAATTATGTAAAATACAGAGAGTAGAAAAATATAATGATGTCTCAATTAATGTGGGTGTCTGTGGTTTTAATTAGCACCAGTTCCATCATGGTCAGCTCTGAATGGCCCTCCACGTTATAGTGGATATAAAGATTCACTTCCTATTATCATTTTGTAAATTATAATATTTCTTATTTATCATGCAGGTTCTCACCAAAATCCTGGTTGAAAAAAAAAAACTACTACCATTTTTTATTTAGTATGGCCGTTTTAGACTATCTTGTATAATTTTTCTATTTCTTTTCTTTTTTTTTTTTTTTTTTTGAGACAGAGTCTCACTGTGTTGCCCAGGCTAGGGTGCCGTGGCGTCAGCCTAGCTCACAGCAACCTCAAACTCCTGGACTCAAGCGATCCTCCTGCCTCAGCCTCCCGAGTAGCTGGGACTACAGGCATGTGCCACCATGCCCGGCTAATTTTTTCTATATATTTTTAGTTGTCTGATTAATTTCTTTCTATTTTTAGTAGAGACGGGGTCTCGCTCTTGCTCAGGCTGGTCTCAAACTCCTGAGCTCAAACAATCCGCCCACCTCGGCCTTCCAGAGAGCTAGGATTACAGGCGTGAGCCACCGCGCCCGGCCTAATTTTTCTATTTCTCATACCACATTATTTTGGTGAGTTCATGATCCATTTGCCTTCTAGAATTATACCATCTAATCTATATCAAATATACAGCACCTACAAATACCACTAGGGGTGCATGAAGGTTAAAATAATTAGATTTGAATTGGTTAGGTTAGAATAGGTTGCATGAACAGGTATATAGTTATTTTCTCCTAGAAAGTATTTTGCACGTAAATCAGAATTTATCCCATGGTGCTCATTTTTTCAAAATATAAGGGAGGTAAAAGAGTTCAGGTATTCTAAACAAGAGTAAATTTGGCCTTCTCCCACAAGGAAGGACTACTGAGAGTCACATTGGCACAGGTAACTTCTAGTACTCAATAACCCCATACCCATATTTAATGTTAAATCATAGAAATGAGCAAAAATAAACCCCATTCTTCTCTGTATATGTCATAATCCCCTAGCCCAAAAGAAGACGGTCTACTGTTTGTTTGCATAGTGAAAGCTAATATCCAGCTCACCAGTCGTGCCCCTGAATACTCTTCCTGGGATAGTTATTGATGGCCATGGCCTGCTGTTTCCTGTCACCATTTGTGTAGTATAGACATCTTGAGATTTTGGGAACAGAAACAGTTAATAATTGGAAGAGAAGGTATAACTTCTTCTACCTTATTAAGAGAAAATGTGTCCCTGAGAATTAAATAGAACACAATTTATAAAGTCTATTTCTAATTATGTACTGCATAGGCCTTCAAATGAAGTCAAAATTGTCCACATTTTGCAAATGATTTGTCTTTGTGGACTATAGTTCAGAGCCTAAAGTTAAATACTTTACTTATACATTTACTTCCACATTTTAGTGTTTTCAGTACCTGTTCTGCCCTGCTCCTATTCCTTAGAATTACACTTTAGTAAAGAAGGACTTGAGTGGGAGCAGATAACCTCAATGTGGGTAATTAGCAGTTCTCTTCTAACTGTATGTATAATAAACTCTCCAAAATCGTCAAGCAGTTATCTAGTAAGAATGATGCTAGAAGACCCACTAGTCAACATGTAACACTGGCACAGAAATGCATTAGAAGTATATTAAGATTTTTAAAAATCAATTATATCATTGCTATCTACACTATGCAAAAATATAGAGAAATACCTTTATTATTTATCAACAAGGAAAGAAACAAAACATGGAAACATATATAGATTGTTTCTCTAAAATTTTCATGCCATTCAGTTTGATTAGTTCTTTCTAAATTTAGCCCATTGGCAGGTGTACATCTTTTCCTGGCTTTGCTGGCATATCATATTGATTCTGCATCAGTAATTTAGTTTTAAAATCGCCCTTGAAGCTTCTGGTCTGATCACACTGTAATGACAAATCACACCTTCTGCATGAAGGGTCAGGATAAACATTCAACTTGGACTTTTTAAGTTCTGCTCTTTGAGAATCTTCACAGTTGATTTTGGTTTTATGGTACCGAATGGTGTCAGAGACTGTGATACTAGAGTCATGATTATAGGCTTGATTCTGTTTATTATCCCACCAGTTCTACAGAATGCTGTAGGAAAGGCTGCTAAGATTTACAAATTGAAGCTGAAGTGCTCA
>NW_012146301.1:3845793-3852202 GCF_000956105.1 Propithecus coquereli | reverse complement strand
TGCCCTTCTTGGTAAGCTCAAAAAAAGCAGACTCCTGTATTCTTGAGCCTTCAACTGAGTTTCTTGTAGGGTGTTCCTGCACACAGAACTGGGTCCTACATTATGCAAATGGCATTCTCTAGCGCAAGATGAATATGCAACACATTGTGAGCAAGATCAAGCTAGAATTCCCTATGCTCCGGTTAGAAAAAAGCCAGTACAGAAAAGGATCATCTTCTAGAGATGCCTTATTTCAGATACAAGTCAATTTTATTGATTTGACATTTGTTCTTTCATTTTTGTTTCTTTATTTCCCCCCAAGCAATCTCTGAGAGGCCTAAAAATCATCAGATGCAGTATCCGCCATAGCTTCTAGTTCTCTCTTTCCGTTAATGATTTTATCACGTTGTTGTACTCTGGTATATATGCTGATGTCAGAGGAAATTTAAATGTTTTATCTTTTTGTTACTGAGATGCTTTTAATTTTTTTTTTTTTCATGAGGTTGTAAATGTATGCCATTCGTTTTTAAAGGTAGGGTATATCATCTTGAGTATGTGGCTTATCCTAAAATAAAATTACTGATTATGCTTGGTGCAGTCTAAGCAGCAGGAATAGAAACAAAAAATGTATTAACTGCCAAGTCCAGTCCCCAGCATTTCAAATATGGCTTCTACGCAGGAATCAGACAAATCAGAATAGGCTAAACTAGCCGTGGGCAACAGCATTTGCCAGGATTTCAGGCTCCTTGTTCTCTGTTCTCACTCTCCAATTACTTGTCTTTTGGGCCTCCTCTTTGGTGGCTTCATTCTCTGACTTACAGAGCTTGATTTTCTCCTCCTCCCATTTTTGACTGTTTTCTCTGAACCTAAAGTCTGGAAAGAGACGATATTCACTCAGCCCCCACCCTAAGCGATCTCTGCCCAGGCCAAGCTTTATAATTCTCAGGCGCCTTTCAGGAAAAGAACTTAGATAAAAACCAAAAGCGATTTCAAGTCTTTACTAACACTTTCTAGTTAAAGTGCTCTAATTAAATTATTTAATTCGATGCAATCAGATTTGAGCTTCAAATATTTCAATACCACCTTTATTCTGTAGTTATCGAGAGCCTACTAAAATAATGATGATATAAAGTGCAATATAACAATTATTACACTATATAATAATAAAAGCTATACTTACAGAATAATAATAGCGGTAATATTCGTATAGTCGACTGTGCCTAGCACTGTTCTAAACACCTTAGATGTATTAGCTCATTTCATCCTTCCAAAAACCTTTTTTAGGCAAATACTATTAAAATGAAGGTACAGAGAGTTTAAGAATTTGCCCCAAATCATCCAGGCAGCAGACAGAAAATGCAAGAGTTAATCAAAGTTAGTCTGACTCCTTAGCTTACATTTTTAACTGTTTTTCTATACTGCTTCCACATACCAGACATTTTTCATAATATGGTCTGGCACCTTCCTTTTCTGACAAGAAGTTATAAACACATGATGATGTAATGAAAACCTTTAGGGAACTGTTACCTACATAATAAACTTCATTTCAGGGCAAATATCAAGAAATATAATATGAAACATATGTTTCCTTTAGATATTCTTGAATGAAAAATAAAAATCACAGAAAATTGTCAGGGAAAAGTTTGATGTTATACAGTGAGCATTTAATATTCTTCAAATTTATTACATTTAGCAATTTAGCATCTGAGCTTTAAATTTTAAAAGATATGACAAACACTATTAGCCCAAATAAGACGTTTGGAACTAAGTTGAGTAAATTTTTTAAAATGACAACTCCAGTCAAATTCAGATTTAAAGAAAAAAGTGCATAAAGATTTAAATCTGGGAAATGGAGTCATTCACTTTAAGCTTATGCCCACTTTAAAAAAAAATCGGCTAAACATTTTGCAATGTTATCCAGTTTCTAATATGGGATCGAATTTATTGAGGATCTCAAGATTTAGAATGTCATCAGCAAAATACTCAGGTCATTCAAGTTGAATTCTGTTAAATGAACATCACACCAGTGATTTGACTTTAGTTACGTATTTCTCTATTTGTATTTCAGGAAGTCACTCTCATAATCCCTCGCTATCCAAATAAAGATATTCAATGTGTCAGGTAATTCCACCTTAGGGAGACAGAAAAAGATATCTTGATTGAGCTATAAGTAATCACATTTCCAATGCCAAGGCACTTGTTCCCTGTGAAATCTTTTCTTCGATATGACAATAGTTATTTCTTTTGTGGTCATAATGATTGTAATATGTTACTTAACGATGTGTCTCAAGAGATTTAATGTCATACATAAACTATTTGCTTGCAGTTAGAATATAAGCTGCAAGGTCACAGAAAAGAAACTGAAAAAGAAATACTTTTGCTCAAAACTTAGTTTAGAATTATGTTTAAGAAAAAAAGTGGTTTTTTTTCCACTAGCTATAAACTATTTATAGTGCTGAGAGGAATAGTCAAGCTTTTTGTTTGCTTGTTTATTTTCTAAACAACCTGTGACTGAAAGACTAAGAAAATCCTCCATAGAAAACCAAGGTCTTGAATGCAAATTCTAAACACTAAAGAAAAACCGGGAATGAAAGGAAAATATCATTCATCATCTGGGCAGTGATGAAGAAGAGTTGAAGTCAGAATGTGCCTCTGACACAAGGAAAGGAAGAGGGAGAGGGAAGGCAGGCAGGAAAAGAGATAGATGTTCCAATGGATAAAGCCCTGGGCTTTCTTCAAAACATCTGGATTCTGGATCTGACAACTGAGACCTATGTTACAATTTCCCAATCTTTCTGGGTCTATCTCCTCACCTATAATAGTATAGGACTTCCCTTGGATGCTTTAAGTTAATTTTGGGGTTTAGAATTCTGGTTTTAGTCTGCTGGATTTTTCTGAATGATGAGATAAAAATTTCACATAAAATGTATAAAGATTCATTATTGCTGTTTTATCACAGGCTGGCATTTATGAGAATATTATTTTCCTAATGGTGCTGTAAATGCTTCTATTACCCAGATGCAAGCATCCGGGGAGTCAGTAAGGCCTGGTGTTCTCCTGAAATTAATGTCTCATCTGAGTCTCTTAACCAGGTGGTACAACGGAAGAGGAAAATAATCCCTTTTTAAATTTAATTTTATTTTATCATATTACAGGGGTACAAATGTTTAGGTTACATATATTGCCTTTGCCCCACTCAAGTCAGAGCTTCAAGCATGTCCATCCACCAGAGGATACCCGATGAATGTTACTATTATATGTGTACTTAAGTGTTTGTCACTTAAGTCAGTTAATACCAATTTGATGGTGAGTACGTGTGGTGCTTGTTTTTCCATTCTTGTGATACTTCACTTAGTAGAATGGGCTGCAGCTCTATCCAGGATAACACAAGAGGTGCTAGATCACCATTGCTTTTTGTGGCTGAGTAGAACTCTGTGGTATACATATGCCACATTTTATTGATCCACTCATGTATTGATGGACATTTGGTTGTTTCCACATCTTTGCAATTGTGAATTGTGCTGCTATAAACATTCAAGTGCAGATGTCTTTTTTATAGAATGTCTTTTTTTCCTTTGGGTAGATGCCTAGTAATGGGATTGCTGGATCAAATGGTAGTTCTAATTGTAGCTATTTGAGGTATTTCCATATTCCTTTCCCTTTTCGTGTAGATTTTTTAAATGAATCAAGAAAATATACTGCTATAGTGTTTTGCAAATATTATGGCTGATAAGAATCACCTGGCTAGCCAGGAACAAATGCCAGTTCCTATAGTTATTGTAGCCCAGTAGGTCTGGTGGGAGACCCAGGAATCTGCAGATTTAATAAAAATCACCCTGCCCCCTCCTGCTAGTGATTCTAAGGTTGGTGTTCCAGCCACGGACAACCACACAACAGGTACTGCTGCAATAGCCCATGGGGGAGATGATGGTAACTTTAGATCAAGGCGATGAGAGGGGAGTTGGTGAGAATCAGTAGAAGGAATACACAGGCACTAAAACCAACGTAGAACACAGTAAAACATTTATATTTCCTAACTTTTCTACCACTAAGTTGAAGTTTACATAAGTTTGAAAGCAGATCTGCACTATTCTTCATTCGTGCTGCAATCCAGGAATCCTGGAGTATTGACTGATCACCTCTGTAGGCTGGCATCAACCTCCCCCCCAGCTGTCAATACAGGATGCATTGTGTTTTAATTAAGGAAAATAAGATAAATGCTATGTATTCTGCAATAAGCATTTTCAAGGTCCCCAAAGTCTTATCAGCATGAAGTTAAATCTTACAAAGAACTTTATGAAATAACAATAAATAATGGCAGTTTTGGACACTAATAGAGCAGAGGACCAGCTGAGTTAAATTAAATTCAGAACTTTTGTTTTTGTAAAAATGATGCTAATAATATGGGGAGGGAATATCATCAGGTCTTCAGATCCTCTCATAGTGGTTCACATACACGATATTTATTCAGATAGCCCTGTACATATCCAAATCTCAGAACATTAGCCAAACAGATTCCACGATTCCAATTCGGTGAGTCTGACATGCCTCAGGAATCATAAATCTGAGTATGCATCCCAGGTATTTATAGTGCAGGTGCCCGATGGAGAGCACACTTTGATAAACACAAGTCTACATCACAGCCTCACAAACCATGACTTTCAAATTACTTGTTTTTACTTTTACCATTGATTACTGTTACTATAATTAATATGATTTATGAATTCATGGTTCAGTTCAAGTGCCTGGAAGTGAGCAGAAGGACATGACCATGATCATTGACCAAATGAGTTGGCCTTTGAGGAAGTGCATGGAGAAAAGTTCTGGCTGTGGTTGCTCCAATCAATCTATGGAAAGGCTGGGACAAGAAATGTGCCCTTGACCACCAAGACAATATAGGGAAAGAGAAGAATTTTGATTTTGCTAAGACTTGAGAAAATGAAATAAGAAAAAAAGGAAACATGTAAGACATTAAATTTCGAACTACTAATGGCTAGTTTCAATCTTGAAAAAGAGATGTAGCCTGCATCACATAAAGCTCAAGGGAGAAGCCAGCCTGGACCATCAGCATGGGGCTGGCCAGTGCGTGCAGAAGGAAACGGTGCGACTCCGGACAAGAGCACCCTATCAGAGCAGATGGTCAATGTCATCGAGTCTGGGCTGCTTCAGAAATGAATTGTTTTCAGATTTTAAAAATACTAACAAAAAGAAATATATCTATATTCAACAAATTGTTTATTTTTCCCTAACCCTCTATTTTCTCTGAGACTTAATTTTGTTTATATCTAAGC
This sequence comes from Propithecus coquereli, assembly GCF_000956105.1. Lineage (NCBI taxonomy): Eukaryota > Metazoa > Chordata > Mammalia > Primates > Indriidae > Propithecus > Propithecus coquereli. The sequence continues at coordinate 3,846,932 of NW_012146301.1, read as the reverse complement.
CTTCCTGCCCAAGTGCCATCTCTGGGTTGGAGGAGACTTCCTTCCAGTTCCCGAGGTGATCAACAGTACCCTGCTGGTCTGTGTAAGACAGGAACAAATTCTCTTCCATGGCCTGTATAGGGAGTGGATTGATTCCATATGGCCCATCATTACACATAGTTGTTAACTATACCCAAAACCGTAATATCTACTTAACAAAAATTAAACACTTCTGTCTGATATCAAAAGGGTCTGCAAGAAATGTATGGAAAACCATTTCTACTCAATGTAATTACAGCTTAAATATTAGCTGAGGAGTCAGGCTTTTGGTATGGACGTGTATATTGACGAGTTAATTTATTTACTCATTCAGCAAACATTTATTGTGTGCCTCCCATCGACAGCAATTGTGCAGTGTATGCTGGGACTTCAAAAATAAGTAAAAAATTCTGGCTTAAAATTTTTTGAAAAATGGAAAGTCCAATAGAGAGGAGTTAACCATTCAAGGACATCTTGACTATATGAATTCTAAGAGTTCTGCCTTTTCTCAAAATCTATGATTCCATGAATATATTTGTTCCATTTCTTCTCACTGCCTCAACAGTGGTGGCTATGCAAGAAGTCTTAACCTAAAGTTTTTGACTGATTATGATTAAAATGGAATCAATTTCCATAGCAAATTTTTAAAATTTACTCCTTGAATAGCTTCATGTTCATTATATTTATTGTGCATGTCACTTATCTTTTTTCCCCACTGAAAAACATTAAGCATCAGCAAAGATAATATGAGTCTGTTTAGTTATCAAGTTAGAATTGCAGAAAAGCACTTATTTACAAATTGCTTTCCTAAAAGAGCGTGGCAGATCCACACAGAGACAGAACACAGATACTCAGTGTCTGCATTCTAATATGGCCATATTTGTGTTGATGAAGTGAGTGGTAGTATTCTTAAGTGAACAGAGAATCTTGGGGGGAAATAAACCCTGGCTTTTTATTTCTAGTAAATATTGCTACCACTAAAACATGAACACTTTAAAGCAAGAGCATGAATGATGATAATTAGAGAGAAAGGGCTTTTTTATTTCTACAGGTTCATAAAATGACACAAAATACTTACAGTTCAATTTTATATTTTCTTCTATTGTCAAAGAAAAAAAATC
>NW_012146301.1:3835500-3845163 GCF_000956105.1 Propithecus coquereli | reverse complement strand
CTAAAACAGTATTTATCGAAAAACCAAATTATTCTTCTTCACGTTATATACTAAAAATTGGCAAAATTACTCCTTTGATGATAATTTCCAATGTTTTCTCTTCTTTGTGCTCTGTTTGTTCCTACTGATTATAAAACTATAGTACTATTGAAAGAATAATGATCATTTATTGGACTTAAGATATTGGCTACATTTTCATTCTAATATTAGCTGTCAGCCAGCATTGTTCCAACACATTCTAGAACTTAGAGAAATAATGGTTACAAAGATAGAGATGCAACTATGGTCTCATGGAACTTAGAGTTTCTATGGATGCAATTTCTGTGCACACTGCATTTTAACTTTGATTTCTCTGTGTTTTGGAAGGGCACATGGTACTCTGAGCTACTTAGGGTTTCACTAAATGTTTGTTGGTCTTAAGATAATTCATTCCGTACAGAATGTGATTTCATGGAAAGGTACACAATGTACTTTTGACCAAGTACATATTAGATCTCTTATGATTTTTATCCGGAGTAGGACATTGTTTTTAAGATCTGACCATTATATTAAATGAACAGAGATGACTCACACGTTAATAAGCATGTCCCAGCTCGGGCAAAGTCATCATAATTACTTTCTATTTGCTGTTCCAATTGAGGTAGAGACCGAATGGGAACAAGATATTTTTGTGAGGCTTTGGAATCGCTACATTTTTGTTCTCTGACCAGGTAGAGATATTTTATTTGGTTATTAATCCTGGATCCTGGCCATTATTTAGCAGAAATAATTATGTGGGAAAAAAGGAAACATTATTCAACTTTACTTTTAATCTGATATAACTAGTGTCCAATGATACTAACCCGATAAATTGTGAATATTGGTTTCTGTCATGAGAGAAGGATTTACCAATGTTATGTAGTAAATTAACTGTATATGCTTTCCATGAGAGCATAATGACAAAAAGTTGATCCTTAATGACTTACTATTAATGTAAACTTCTCCAATTAACTCATCTGTCTTTCAACTATGGACTCTTTATAACATTGTTTCCACTCCCTATACCTTAGACTCAGTACATAACAGATGTCTGTCATTGGCCAATTATTCTCTACGGTGAGTGATACCCTGCTATGGTTCAAGAGTTTCCTGGGCTGTGTTTCAGACATAGCTTTAAAGAAATCAATGTCTTTCTTGCTTATAGGTAATGAAGAATACATGTGACATGATGATATATTACCTTGAGACATATATTTATTGTAGTATGAGAAATAACTGTTTTTATTAGAAGCCATGTAAAATGCTTATAATGCAAAGATGTAAATTAATTTGCAAATGCTTTCTCTGCAATCAAGACATATGCTCATATTATTTTTTCTATTGTGTTCAATGGTAAAATGATGGTAAAAAAATTATGTAACTCTAGAAGAAGTTATGGCATCTACCACATTATTATTTAAATATTGCCATTTAATATTTTGTTTCCTATCTTATAACAGTGAATTATTATCAGTAAAAGCAAAAGAGAATTGTTTTGTATTTTAAAATTATCAGTTGTAATTATTGAATAAAATTCTACCTCTTGGTTTACAATAATGAATTGATATTGCAAGTTAGTTAACTCTGTCTACCATTTCATGGTAGCCTTTATGCCTAACACCTACATCATTTTTATTTTTAACACATTAACTGCCAAGTGAATTGTATTTAACTCATACTAGTTTTGACCCCAGAGCCCATGAAGCATATGTAATTTACACATCTCTTTGCTTTGGGAGCCCCGTGGAGTGTAGGCAACTGATGTTACCATGCTATAGCATACATGTTACATGATGGGAAACCCCTGGGGAAAACTACAGAAAACAATAAAAAACAACAAATTTTTCATTAAATTAGAAAGGATTATTTTGTTTTGAAGTTTTTATTCTATTTTTGTAATAAAACACTGTGGCCCCAAGGAAAAAAAATTGTTTCTAGTATGGCAGTCCATGTGTTTTAATATCAATTAGAAATCTATATTTCTAACAATATTAATAACAGATAAATCAACTTAAACTGTTCAAAAGTTGTCTAGACAATTTTTACCTAGGGATGAAGTTACAAAAGTTCTTTTAATGTCCATGGAGAAATAAACTCTAATGTGAAATATCATATTAAAATAAAGGAAATTATTAAGAAATTGTCCACAGGTGCCATAAATGGTTTAGCTATTTTCTTAATGAAGTTTGAGCCATGTGAAAGACTGTTTTATAGAGCTAGCAAAGTCAAATATATACCCAGGAGAAATAGCAGCAAACCTTTATTCAATTTAAAATTTCATTATACTAGAAGGCTTGCACACTGAAATCTGTAGGCAAAAGAATTACTTTGGACAATAGTTCCCCTGTGTTTATCTTTAAAAAAAAAAAGTAACACCTTGTAGGAATTTGAATGTGAACAAATTTCTTATTAATTTTTGTGCATCATTCATGCAATAACAACAACAACCGTAGAAAGAAAAGAAAACCGTGTCATCAATGGTTGTTTAAATGTTCAATCATACTTTGGTTCTCTGAGCCACAAAAGCCAGTCCTTATTTCATTTTATGCCTGATGGTCACTCTTCAGCAACAAGTAGAAATTCTTTAGACTTTTTAAATCATGACTACCTGGTCTAAAATATGTTATTTTAATTTTTTTTTTGAATAACAACTTCATTAGATGTTATGTTTCTAATAGTGATTAAGGAAAAGTACTGAATGTGGCACATTGCAGCACTTAATTTCAATTATCAAATATTCCAACCATTTTCTTAATAAGAGATTTGCCCTGGGGTCTGCTGAAACATTGCATATGAGGCCAATAATTAGTGTATACTAGTTGATACAACAGTGGAATGTTAAAATGACCTTAACCATTCTGTTCAATACCCAATTGTATTTTCTATTGATGCTAGTGTTTTACCTAGAAGCATTTGGTGCTTTAAAATAATTTTTGGCTTTAAATGATGTGGTAGATTGCATTATTGGTTATTTGAGGTGATTCTATTAATACATTTGAGGTGGTGATGGGATAAGAACAGCAAGTTGAAGATGAAGAAATATATTGTCCAGGTTGGGGAAATGTAGGGAATCCAAAGCCCAGAAGCATTTTTAATGTATTATAATAACAAATTATTATTGTTAGTTTCACCTCAAAGTGAGTTTGTTAAGGGTAGTTCCATAACCTAAAACGGTGAATGCAGAGTATGTGGGTATGTTACCACTGGGGAAAAGTAGAATTATTTTATTATGTGTGCTCTGTGTGTGAGTGTTCGTATGTAATTATTCTATAAACTACTTATATATCTTTCCTACATGATGAAAAGGGCACACATGTACAATTTGGTATTCTGATATGTACACATAGGTATTTTTCTCTTAGCTATCATTCAGGCATTTTTCTTCATACTGATTGTGGAGTACTATGAAAATAAAATCTATCTTTAGGGCTATTGTGTAAGATCTGTAATTCATAACTTCTGTTATTTTTGACTCTTCAAAGGCAAACAACTTCTAGAATTCATTTGTCAGACAGACTGGAGTGAGATTGATAGGTGGACAGGTACAATGGGGGGAGAAAATGCCCAACTCAGAAGACTGATTGAGACCTGGCGATATGACCAGCACTAATTTAAGCATTCAGGACTTCTGGGTGACCTTGAGAATTCTGAGTGACTGTTTCATAACATCATGATGACATTTGAAATGCTTTCCAAGAAATAGATGAAACACTCAATTATGTTTTGTTTAATCTTCAGATATTGTGATTATGTTCTGGCAAAATGGTGATAATTAATTACAGTAGGTCAGCAAACATCACCATGCCTATCATATACATGTTAAGAACAAGTCAGAATTTCACCAGCTGTGCAGTTAGCCTGGTGGGCATAGTACCAGCAGTAGTACTCTTCTCTCTGTGACGTTTCTTCTTATACCACAAAGAGATCTCAGTGGTGAAACAACAGTTTAGTAGGGAATGAATGGGTGCTATTTCTATTCTCCTCTTACATACTTTGAGATCACTCTTAGAATTTTTGTGAAGACTAAAATTATGATAATAGCAATGGGCATTTATATTTATGTATGAATATGTATATATATTTGTTATAATCTCAAATAAAGTAAAGATTATATTCAAACACATGGTTTTTCCAAATGGTGCTCACACAATTTGAATATTTGTAAGAGATCCACAAATGTAGCTAAATGTAATAATTCCCAACATTGTGTTTGCTGGCATTAGGGGTGTATTTCAGTGGCACTGCAATATAGAGTAAACACTTTAAATGATGGTATTTATCTTATATCATATAACAGTGACTCCAAGTACTCTTGGAAGACAGTAAATACTATGGTGGTGTAGAGATGTTTGAGACTGAATTCAAAATGGAGCCATCAGTGCATGTTACCATTTTGAGGTCAAATGCTAAGTTTGACATAAAGTTAACCGAGATGCCTTTTCTTTTGATAAGTATTCAAAATATATACAATGAATATTTTAATATCAGTCTGTAACTTTTTTATTCCCCAGAGTACCGAGTGGTGATGGCCATAATGTCTGGGAACATTTAAAATATTTATGGGTAGATTTATCAGATATGTGTATCATCACTGCTTTCGCTAGTGAAGAAAATTTGCTGGTTATGGGCTACCATCAATGTTGCTTCTTTAGGTGGCTGTCACCCCCTCTCTTTGCCACTCCCAAAGAGGTGAAGAAGCCAGACATTTCCCCATGAACCTGAGGGATAAGTGAATGGCATGATAGGAAAGCCATCCTGGAGATAGGAGAAGTAGGATCGGGGCAGGGGCTGGGAGTTCTACACAGCTATCATAGTTATTTTTTCTCAGCGCCCCATGCTGCCTGTTCTCTGCACATTCCTAAGAGATCACATGAATAGGCAACTGGCCCTTTTATTGTGTCCTTTACACATCTGGACCAAAGTGCCCCTAAGTCCTGAATATTCTGAATAAATAGCACTTCCAAATATCAATCTAATTATGTGGGATCTCCTTGAAGAAATTATTCATTTTCTTTCCATAGTCCTTAATTGAATAGGTATTGATTTGGGGTGGATTTTGCTTTAGTTACTAGCATTTAAATGGTGACCTAAATGGAAGTGTTAGTTTGTATGAATATAATCAAGAACCTGATATGTTACACACTAAGCTCTCTGACACTTAAAATATTTAAATTATGCATTAGACAAGGCATTTATCTGCATGTGGTGTTGAAAAAAAAATAGATGTCTATTACTATGGGTCCTTTCCATGTGAGAAGTGAATTAGGCAGGGAAAAGAATTAGGGATTTAGACATCAAGCATCCTAGCTGGATGTCATTAGGCCTGCTGGGAATCTCTGAGCCTGATGTTCTGTCCTGTCAAAGACATCTATTTTATGAGATTGTTATAACACTTAAAGAAATAATACATAAAAAAGCACTTGCCCCATAATGCATACACAAGATTTATGACTATGCAGACAGCCACATATGCAAATGATGTTCCTGTTTGACATTGTCCTTTCATTGACTTTTGGTAGCACGTAATGTTGGATTGTTTTTTTCCTCCTTCAACAAGAGGATAAAGTAGTATTATGCACAAGAAAAAAAAAACAAATTCTTTAGTATGAAAAGGTTATTTAAAAATTCTACCATCAGAAACATTGTCATGCTTGTGGGTAATTAGGAATTATGGCAGCTATTAATGTCTTACTGAAAGGATTAAAGTTATATGAATAAGGTCGAATATGTAGACCCAAGTTTTTTGACTTCGGCTTTTCTTTGAATGCTTACATATTTTGGTGGCAGGCATTTCAGAATTGCAGTGATATTGATATACAGCAACTGGCCTGTAATGCAGTTGTTTTAGTAAAATAAAAACACCTCAGCAACATAAATGCCGTTTAAAATGTTACTTTGTTTTTTGCTTCTTATCCTCCTCTGTGAAAATCTTTCCTACTCTAGCAGAATAGCTAGAGAATAGCAGAATCTAATACTTGCAAGCATGAGCTCTAGGGTCAGATTACCTGACTGAGTCTTGGTTCTACCAACGGCTGTGTGGCCATGAGAAGTTATTTCATTTTTCTGTGCCTCTGTTTTCTTTTGTTTTAAATGGCAGTTTTAAGTGTGACTATTGAGTGGGTTAAAACATATAAAGTATTCAGAACCATACCTAACTCTTAGCAAGGGCTCATTAAATGTTAGTGTTAATAAAGCTGATAATGAAGAGGAAGAGGAAGAGGAGAAGGAGGAAGAAGGGGATGAGTAGAAGGCACAGGTATAGATTGAGGCCTCCTGCTCTTGAATTGCTATGTTTAAACCTCTCGTAAAGCAGTTGCCATGTAATGTCTGCTGATAATTTTATATTATCCCCTTGTTCAAATTGTAAGCTGTTTAAGTTCAAGTGACACATTGTATTAATTTGCTAGGACTGCCATAACAAAGTACCGCGACCTGGTGGAGTAAACCAGCAGTCCCCAGCCTTTTTGGCAACAGGGATCGGTTCCATGGAAGACAGTTTTTCCACGGACTAGGGGATGGGGATGGTTTTGGGATGATTCAAGCACATTACATTTATTGTGCAGTCAAACCTCTTTGCTAATGATAATCTGTATTTGCAGCTGCTGCCCAGCACTAGCATCGCCGCCTCAGCTCCACCTAGATCATCAGGCGCTAGATTCTTATAAGGAGCGTGCAACCTAGATCCCTCACATGCGCAGTTTACAGTAGGGTTCTTGCTCCTATGAGAATCTAATGCAGCCGCTGATCTGACAGGAGGCGGAGCTTATGCAGTGATGTGAGTGATGGGGAGCAGCTGTAAATCCAGGCGAAGCTTCGCTCACTCAACCACCAATGGCCTCCTTCTGTGCAGCCCAGTTCCTAATAGGTACCAGCCCACAGCCCGGGACTTGGAGACCATAGGTTTAAATGACAGAAATGTATTGTCTCATAGTTCTGAAGGTCAGAAGTCCGAGATCAAGGTGTCGGAAGGGTTGGTACCTCCTGAAGGACGTCAGGGAGAATCTGCCCCATGCCTCTCACCTAAGTGAGTTTGCTGGCAATCTTTACTTAGCACCCCTTGGCCTGTACAAGCATCACCCTGAACTCTGCTGTCATGTTCACATGGCATTCTCCCTGTGTGTCTGTCTCAGTCTCTGTGTCCGTATTCCCCCTTTTAATAAAGACACCAGTCATATTGGATTAGGGCCCACTCTAATGACTCATTTTAACTTAATTATCTCTTTAAAGACGCTGCCTGCAAATACAATCACATTCATTTGTAGGAGTTAGAAGTTCAATGTCTTTTGGGTAGACACTTTAACCTAAAACACAGGTCTTATTTAACTTCCTACCCCTAACAAATGATATGTAGTGCCTTATGCAGCTAAACATATTGAAAAAAGTGACTGAATAAATGAAACTCTGTTTTTGTTAGAAAGTTACAAGTAAAATATGAATAAGGGAAAAATTATTCTCATGACTTTTAACATTTCAAGGTAAGCTAACGTGTATCAGACCATAATCTCAGATTTAGACCATTTAAAAATTATGTCCATTTGAATTAAAATTTATCTTGTTTTCGTTGCATTTGGTTAATGGATTCTTTGACCCTGCCCTCCTCTCCGTCTCTCATACTTGTCACTCATAAACCTCATGATTTTTTTGTTTCCCTTCTCCATTAGGGAACCTCATTTATAAAGAATTCTAATTTATAAATTTAATTTGGAATAGTGTATAGTCATTACAGCTTTGCAGATCACATTATCTCACATCTTCGTTTCATGACTGAGGATATCTCAGAGGAGCTGAATGAATTCTCCAAGTTCACATAATTAGTTAATAGAAGAGCTGGAGTCAGACCTGGGATTTCTGACTACCAGGAAGCGTATTTCCAGGAATCCCAGTTGCCTCTCAGCCGTGTAGCTATCAAGCACGGTGTGCTATACCATCCCTAAAGGAAAACCTTGGCCAGAAAATACCTAAACTGTTCTCAGCCATATCTGTCTCTCTCATCCATTTTGTTCTTGGGTCTAGGTTGGTCATTGTTTAATAGCAGTGTTTACTCATATTTATCTAGATTTTGTCTCATAAGGAACACATATATTTTGTGTAAATAGCATTAAAGTATTGTTAAAAGATACTGGAGGTCTTACCTAAGCATAAACATCATGCATCTTATATATCAGGGCCTTTTTCCCTGGAGAAGGAAGGTATAAGGAAGCTTGAGTTGGAGACCTTAGTACTTTTTATGCACAAATACTTGCACATGTTTATGAAAATTAATGGAAGAAAACTAAGAAATTAATTAAATTAATGTAGTGAAAAAAAACTATTCCTCAATTTTAAAAATGTATAAGCAAATACCTCCTGATTTTGTTATTTTTAGCACTCATATTTCAGATTGCTTATGATGAATTGTAAAGGAGATAATTACAATTTTCAATTGTCTCTCAGAAAACTCCCCTTTCCCACTCTAAATGCTGAACATATGTCAGGAGTAAGTAGAAACAACTCAAAGTTGCAATTTGTTGAAAGTATAGAGAGGTGTGAATATGTTTTTCCATACATGGACACAGAAAAAAGTTATAAGTAGTGGCACTTGTCAGATTCAAATAATCAACACTTCAAAAAAGCACTATTTTGAAATAAGGACTGGAGTACTGAGGGGGGAAGGAGGAGAGGAAAGGAGAACAGAATGTGTGAAAACAGGAGAGAGGAGGTGAGAGATAAATGTAAGTCCAAATAAATTGTACTTTTACTTTTATACCAAAATTTATTTTTTCAGGTAAGTTTGCAAAGTAAAGAGACTATTAACATTCAGAAGAATTTTTGTGTGAGCTCCTTTTATTTAAATCCCGAACTGATTTTCCTTTTTTCTTTATTTTTACATATCTTCAAACTTACAGAAAAGTTGTAAAAGTACTGAAAATAACTCTTGTATACCCGTCACCCCAGCTTAACGGTTGTTTAATGTTTTGCCACATTCCCAAACACCTCATCTTTCTCCTTCTCTTCATCACTTTCTCTCTCTTTATATTATTATTATTTTCTTGAACCATTTGAGAATTAGTTGGATTACTGCTTCAGCCCCAAGCAACCTATTTGCAATCTCTCTTCTTTCTTTATCCAGTGGCTGGAAAAACAACCTATAGGTCCTGGATCTACCAACCCTCTCTACAAACATAGAACAAATCTGCTTCTCATGCTCATTGAGGGAATGTATCTCCCATTGGAGTCACCCACTCCTTTAGCTTCCTCCTTCCTCCTTTTTCAATGCTTAATTATTACATAACATTTTTCTAGGTTTTTGGAACTTTACATTTTGTTAAATAGAAATGCAATGGAAACACAACTGGAAAAGGAGTCTATAGGTTTATGTGGTAATTTTGATGGTCTGTAAGGTTACTCTTGTGTTCTAATTATTTTTTCCCCTTTTGGTAAACCTCTAAGTCTCCCTAAGACTCAGTTTATTCAGTAGTGTAAAAGGTAAAATTCATGTCCCATCAGGATTAATGAAAAGATAACATGTTATAATATAATCTGTATTAAATATCCTTTATTTTCCTGAGTATTTTTTTTTTACAGAAAAATTACAAAGACAGTACAGAGTTCCTGTATTCATCCCTGCACATTATTAACATCTTACAGTAGCATGATACATTTGTT
>NW_012146301.1:3778069-3835319 GCF_000956105.1 Propithecus coquereli | reverse complement strand
AGGCTGGTTTCGAACTCCTGAGCTCAAACAATCCACCCGCCTCGGCCTCCCAGAGAGCTAGGATTACAGGCGTGAGCCACCGCGCCCGGCCTTTTTCCTGAGTATTTTTTAAATGTGATAAGTCTTTTAAGAGTTATAAAATGGTTGCCTCTCAAAATGAAATGTTAAATTCAGAATACTAAAGTAGTTTTCTAATTGTCTAGACTAAATTTTAATCATGATTTTCTTTCCCTCAGTTCTTTCTACTTTACATTCTTCATTAAAAGTTTTTTTGTGACTGGAAAATGCCTTAATATTTTTACTAGGCTTTAAATTTCATTGAGTTCATTCAGACTGAGATAAACTGAATTATGCTTTTTTACTATATGGGACTCTATAAAAGAGAAATTCTTTCTAAAATGAAACTTGTGATATTCAGTAACTATCGATTTGAGGATGTCTTGACAAGAATGGAAGTTTCTCTGAAAGGGTGGAAATGTCCATTTTATTCATCTCACAGAGTAAGACATTACGTTTTCAACAGAAAGTTTGTCACCGACAGACATCCCAGTACCTAGCTAACTATCATGGTTAATTAAAATGGCCAGGCCCCCGTTTTCCCTCACCTAGCCTCAGCTGTACTAACGGAGCACTGCAATACAGTTGCAATACAGACAATCATGATTGTGTTAGTAACAAAACAAAATATAGACTCAGTTGTCTCATTTTTTTAATTCAGTAGTTTACTGTCTACTATATTTGTTCTGATGACTGATGTTTCAGATTCAGAGAAATATAGATAAGTTATGCTTAATTTTCACATCAAAATGATCCTATAGTTCACATTAGTAAGGAAGAGAGAGTTGACACAGATCAAGAGTCTCAAGAGACAATGACTAAAAGGCTTTTAATAGGTACTCATTGCCTTAAATCAGAGGCCACCAACAATTATACCTGGCATATGAAACTACTGTTTCTTTGTAAAGAGCTTCAGAAACAGGGATAGTTTTACTATCCCACATGGGATAGTAGTTTTATCAACCCACATGGGAGTTTCTTCTTTATTTCTAACCTAAATTCTAGTACTGTTTTTTAGGGAGGCCATTTTCTTTTGTTCTGTCTCAAAATGGGCTGGATAGAAGACTTGAATTTTAGAATTGAGAGGAACATTATAGATCAAGTGCTTTAACTTCTTCAGTCGGATTATGAATAATCCAAGGGCTACGAAGGTTGCCAAGAGACCCAGTTGAAAAAGCAGGAATATAATTCAGATTTATTTCCCATTATACTGCATGGCCTCTTTCCCCAGTTGATTGACTATGGGAAAATCCACCTGCCAGACTTTGCTTCTCCAATCCTTTCTGACTTTCCACATAATTACTTTGTAATGCTAATTTTGATTCTCTACTGAAGGAACTCAAAGTTTCCAATATACTTTTGAAGCCATTGAACTTATACTGACCTGGAGACTTCTAGAGAGGATGTGGCCAGGGCTGAAGACATTGATGTGGTAAATTCAGAAACAGTCACTCTGGCTATCTGGATACATTAGTTACGTCATCCCACCAGGGAGAAACCTGAATTTTAAGACCAATATTGGGTCTACTACGGTCCTCCTTCCTGCTCTCTCTTTTCATTCTCCATCTCGGCCCCAGCACCACTGAAGAAATCAATCAGGTTAAATTCTAGCAAGGAAGAAGGGAACAGAAATGCAGTGAGTTGAGGTTGTAGCCAGTGTAGACTGTGTGCTTTCCATTCCAGGAGAGAGTGAGTTTATGTCTGCATTTTCAGTAGCTCTTAATATGCTGACATGCTACTGAGTAATTCACAAATTCTATGGTTTTCAAAGTTTCATACAATTTAATGAGTTTTAAAGAGAGATGAAATCAGTTTTCTGCTGTCATGTTTCAATTTAGAAAGTGACAAGCCCATGGGGAAAAAAAATCTGGAGCTTTGTGGTCAAAAACTTTTCTTCTTTTCTTTATTTTTTAAGGTTTTTAACTCAGTCCACTTCATTGATGAACATCAATATTTCTTTATCTCATGCCTACAATTATTACTGTTATATTTTTAACTTTTACTTCAATGGTAGATATCATGGTAGCACCATTAATGAGTTATATATATTTGGCAAATACATCAGACACAATTCCTATTAGGTAAAATTGCTGTCCATGGGATTTCAAGTGAGCAATGTTGTGAGATGCTGGAAATACTCATATAGTTGCATGATGACTAGTTTGTTGTTACTTTGACAAGATGTGTTCATTATCCATGTAATTATAGTTACACACTGACCTCTGCCACAACTACCACACCCTGTGAGGGAGAATCAAGACTCTTCCATGAAATTCAAACTTTCCTGCCAACCTAACCCAGAAGGCTTTCCTGACCCGTTGCTCCTACCCCCACCTCATCCCAAAATACAGAATAACTTTTTGTCTTCTTTAAACACTTACATTACAGTACCTCATTAATGACTCTGATGCCATTCTTTATTAGCTTACAGGCATTTATTTATGAATCTCAGATTCTTTCTTAACTTGCCCTTTTATCTAATCATTTTCTCTTTTTCTCTTAACCTTCATTTTTTTCCTGTCTCTCTCAGAATGCCCTCACTGTGGCCTCTCTGGTTTTCTGTCTCCATGTTGTGCCTTCACTATTCCCCCTAAGTCATAATTAGTTTCTGCCACTGGATATTTTCAAGTTAATCATTCACCTTTACATTTGTCTTTGTAAATGGCCACATTAGAAGTCTGTTCTTTCCTACGCAAGCAGAAATTCTCCCTATCCAGCTGTTCTGATTAGATGAATTGCTCCCCAAGTTTTCATATCAGATCAGAACTGTAATTTGTTGTTTTGCAAGTTCTGTGCACTTCAAGACTTATTAAACAAAACATGTATGGTCTAGGATTAGAAATGCTTCTAACGTGCAAACAGGCTTGCTAGCTATTGTGATGATTATTGAAAAATCCAACAAATTTTTGAATTTCTCCTAAGATTTAATTTTTGAAGAAACTGCTTTCACCAATGAAGGGATACTACATTCCTTGCAAGTGGCATAGTAATCTTTCTTATCCCAGACATTTAAAAAATTGCTAAACTCTAAATGATCATATATATTATTAATTAAGGATTTTCTTTAAAATGCACTGCTTTTTCATTGTCTGACTATTTTCTGCATTGCTGCCATTGCGTGACATTTACAAAGTACTAGCAGAGGCATGGTGTGGTGATGTGTATCTCATAAGACAAGTCCTTCCAGGCTGAGAGTTCACATTTCAAGTAGATTGTTGGTATTTACTAGTATTCTACCAAGTACTAGAGAGGACCAGCCCAAATGAAAGATTTTCTGAACCTAAATACATCCCTGTAAATTTCTGCAATGTCAGGAGACATGAGAGTGTTGGCTTCTGGCACTTCGAGTACAGTTTTCTAGGCTTTCCACATCATAACTCTTGTTTTGTATTTGCCAGGGTATGTTCAAGTACACACATGTACCTCCATGGAAATTTTTCCCAAGCAAATAGCTATACATATAGAGAAATTAAGTCTTGCTAAAACAAATGTCAGTGAGAATGTACATTAAGAATGTATGTAATGATTGCATTTTATTACTTAATATTTGGGTATTATAAATGGGAAAATCATAAGCATGCTCCCTCTGATAAGCCTAGAATACCATATATTATAAAATTGTTGGTCATATTCTGCTACAGGGCAAAGAATTAAAAAATACTCAGCCATACTGTAAGAGAACTGTGAAATATGATTAAATATGTGTTTAAATAAAATGCTAGAGCTATAAATATGTGGTTATTATGATAAATAGGCTTTAAGTATATGTCCTTTATTCACCAGGGCTTCAAAACAAAAAGGTTTCTATGGAAGGTGATGTCGTTATTCATGGTTTCAAGCCAATTTCAAGGGATGATGTCTTTTAGTGAAGTTGAGAGTGCAACAAACATAATGTTTTGGGACAGTGAGACTATGTATGAGTGACATGATGTCAAAATCACTGATTACACTATTCTGGCTGTATATCTGGTTTTCCTAGTTTTAGTAAATTCCCAAAATTGTCAGCAATGCACAGATCTTCTTTCTACAACTTGTCATGATTTTAAGAATGTTTTATTTTAGGGGCTTCAATTTGTGTCCTGATGTTTGTGGTAATAAATAGAAGACACACAAAAGCCTTTTCATATCTTCATCTTTGAAACTAACTCTGTCCCTTAATCCTCATTGATTTAAATTACCATTTTTCTATCTTGTCCATGAGAGGTCTTTACAATATGACACTATGGTTAATTTCACAATTTTATGGAGTTCTTTCTTTCTCATAATAATTTAAAAATGAAAGATACAGATAACTGACAATATTTGTTTTATTTTTATGTCCCATGTTCTTACCATAAATTCCACGGAGTGTGGCAAAGCTCTTTTATTTTACTCTATTTTAATATTTTCACCTCTCTCTCTCTCCTCAAGCTGCTATTCATGCATTTATTGTCAGGAAAACTTCCACTCACTGGCCATAGATTGGGAAAGAGACCACCTTCACTGATCCCCCTGAAACAAATGTAGTCATTATTTCTTCCCATTCCCTTTTATCTGGTTACATAATTCTTTTGTCCCTATTCTGTTTCTTTACAAGGATTTGTTTACACTGCCATCTCCTTCCTGTAACTACAGCCGAACTACTCAAGATAAGTATACATTTCAACTTTGTGAGTAGCATCACATTATACACAACTTACTCAGTCAACCACACGTATCAACTTGAAATACATGCTAATGAATGGTGGCAGAACATATGAGCATGTGCTCAAAGTCAGCATCAGTGGGAGATGGTGTCCTGCTCTCTCTCATCAGACTCAGCTCTGAGAACCTTTTGTAGTGTAAGCCTCTCTGCGTGGTGACTACACTTCTCTGTACAATAGATGAGATTATAATATACATTGGCCCCTAAATGCATGTCTTCTACTTCAGCTGGTGCACAATGAGGTAGGAGGGGGAGGTTGTTTGCTTTAATGCTGGAGGAAAAACTAGATTTGTTAAATATATTGAAATGGTGTATTAATCTCCAAAAATGCCACAGACCTAAGAAATACTCAAGAATAATTTTGACTAAATTTAACTTCTGCCTTCCTTGCTAATTTTAGTACCTGATCACCCCTAATTACAGATTCAATGCTATTAATGCACCCAGCCACACTACAGGTACTTAATACATATTCGCTGTTGAAAGTTTCAATTGTGTGTATGTCTCCATGTAGATGAACAGTAATTAGGATAATCATTTGTCTCAGTTTGCCCAGGACAGTTCTGCTTCACACAAGTAGTTCTGATATAAATATTAATAGCACCCTCTTTTAGCCTCAAAGGTATCCCAGTTTGGAGGAGAAAATAGATGGTCACACTTGCTATGATTATATTTGGAATTATTTTTGTAATTAATTTGGGGATTGGCATGCATGATGTGGTAGAAATAAACAACACTTCAGTCAAAATAATGCAACCACGAAAAAACTTTCTTAGCGGTGCACGTTGCTCTTTAAGTCACACTAGTCAAGACCTGCTGGCTTCACCTCTATTCTCTCCCTCCTCTCAACTCTCTTCTTTACTCTTATTATTACTTTGCAAACTAAAATAAGATGCTGTCTGCAGCCATTTTATTTTCTCAGAGTAGTTTAGGGATTCCTACCCAGTTTCCAGTAGCACTTACCCTTTGGCTTCCTGAACATGGTCATTTATTCTCCCATCTGGGTCTGAATTTGACCTGTTGAAAGCATGGGTCAAAGTCCTGTCCTAAGGGGTTCAGTGTCGAAGAGCATCTTTATTGCTCCATTTACCATTTGTAAAACTAATACTGTATAGGTAATAACACTAACAAGTTAATATTAATCTTATAAAAGAATTACTAATGTGCTAATAAGCAAGAAGGGAGGAAGTCCTAGATGTGTTATTAAGATGAAGAGAGTAGATAAAGAGAGAAGAGACACAAGGATAAAAGGAGGATGCAGTAACAACCACTGATACCTGTTTTCTGAGGGCAGACAAGAATACTAGAAAAAGGTTAGGGGAAATTTTGCTTTTTTCTATTAATATTATCTTGCATCTGAGACTCTTCAGAAAAAGTTAAATATAAGTCTGAAACTCTACCAAGTGAGCAATAAACTCTATAGCTGACTTACCATTAACAGATCATAATGTTACCAAGGAAAACTTGAAGTATTTAAAATTTGACATATATTTAATTATATGCAAATTAGTCATATTCTGCATACTAATCAGATGGTTCATATAACTGACTATAGTGAGTATTCTTTTTACTTGCAAAAAAAAAAAAAAAGTTCATTCCTGGGGCCTGCTGTAGAATAGGTAGGACAGGGCAGAGGAGCTCTGAAAGAAGCAGAAATTCTTGCATTTCTAGTTCAGGGACATCCAAATGATCAAAACATCCCACTGTGGTCCATCAGAAAGTCGGAGGCATGATTCGGAGAGAGCATTGACAAAAAGACAATTTGTGTGTTCTACAGAAAGAAGAGTCATTAGAATCTGGCCATCTTATAACTGTTACAAAGACAATCATTGATTTCCTCGTTACTAATTCTAGGGATACTGTTTACCATGCCAATGTCCAATAAATGCTGGCAACTGCTTTCTACTGCTGAACACTTTTCTTGCTAGTCTTAGGTGTTATGATTTCCATGGGAAGATGCTGTATTTGAGGTTAACATGACGAGATTTTGTATATGTATGCTTAAATAAGAAATAGTATGTATGCTTAATGGTAAATTACGTCGGAAAACAAATCTATTATCGCTACAATGTAACTTAAAATGCACTAATTCATAGTGTCTTTGATTTGATAAGCAGTTTAGAGTCTGGGGAAAAAATGTCCGTACAGATCTTTGACTTGGAGACTAGTATAAGAGTATATAAGAGATTATCTTTTTTGGTTCATTCAGTGGCCCTTTGGGGTATTTTCTGGTAAACTGCTATCCCCATATGCCATGTTTATAGTGTATTCTGAGTGGATAACATCATGTAGAGACAAAATAATAAAATAAGCAGTTTAAATAGCTTCTTAATTATTATCTCCTTATTGCATATGCCATATAAGATTTTTTAATCAAAAAATAACTACTACCAATGGCAAAAGTACCAATATTTATCTCAAATACCAATGGGATGCATATCTCCACATAAAATTTGGACTTCCCTGATCTCATAGGTGCCATACAGGAAAATATAATCAATTAATTTTATTTACTGAGGAGGATTTTTGCACTTAAGCTCACAGTTGAAGTTTTAAACACCCCCACACTTCAGAGTGTAAACTCTTCATTACAAGGAGAGCCAGAGGATACTTTCTCTGACAATGATATCTTTGTACCAATCCATCTTTTATTAGAGATAAAAAAATTTAAAACTACTGAACTTGATTAGAAATTGTTAAAGTATTATAAAAACATATATTCTGGATTTTATCTAGGTATAGATAGGTTTGAATAGTTAAGGTTATGATAAGAGAAATGCATAAGCCATTTTAGGGAAAAATGCTCTGCATATATACATAGTACCTATGTGTTGTCCTATTTGGTTGTTATACATGTACAAAATATTATATTTATAACTTTGCATGAAAAATGTAAATATAAGCGGCAATTCTTTTGACTTAAATTCATGATTTCTTTCAGTATTATTTCAATACTATTCTTCTGTGCATCTTTAACTATCAATTTATAAAAGTGCATCTTGTAACTATCAAATTTACGTAATGGAGCCAGTCAAACTGCTAGAAAGTGCATCATTATATTAGTGGATCGGAGAGTTATTGGACATCACTGAAAAGACAGTCATAAATGTTTTTAAATAATGACAGAAATAAAATAATTGGCCCTTCAGATATCTATTTTAAGTAATTGAGAAATAAGGAAGAGTTGTCTTCAAATAATAAAATAAGCTACAATACATTAAGAATTGCTTCTCCATAATGTGCTTTAAATGATGGGAAAATGACATATATGTAAATGACCACAATAATTTTTTTGAATTGAATAAAAGAATAGACTAGAGGAACTGTAAATTATTTCATAATTTAAAACAAATTTACAATCCTTTCAAAATAAATATAGTCAACATTTCTTCTATGAAAGCAGATTTGAAATATCAGCTGTTATCCACTTTACATTGAAATTAATTGAACTGGTATTTCTATTTCAGGACGTTTATTTCTCATGTGTCAAGAAGAGATTGAGGCTTAGTTTTCCCTCCGTAATGTCCTCACTAGGCATTTAATCACAAGTATTTATTAAACTGCTGGTGTTAAGGGATACAAAAATATATCAGCCATTTTTCCTGGTTAGATTTGATTTGATTTTTTATTTTCTCCTAGGTCTGCTCAGGAGAGTAGGTTCTAGTTTTATTTCTTTAGACAGAAACATCCCTAGAGAGAAGATGAACTACATGTTGGGTTTCCAAACCTTAGAAGAAACATTAAATTTCCCTCATTTTGAGTCTGTACACATGGAGAGAGTTTCTAAATCATACATCCTTTACCTAGGGCTTTCTTTAATATTCCATGAAGTATAATTCACCTTCATCAACAAAGAACAATTGAGAAAACACAGTAGAAAAAACCTGTGATGAAGTTTTATATTCAAATTATGGTTTTGGAGGCTATCCTAAGTCCCCCTTCCAGTTTTCTGTGGCCTCTATTAAGCTAGGAGCACCAGTGTTCAGTTTTACTTTTTCATGAGAGTCATAATCAGCCAAAACCTGATCTGTCTCTTTATTTACAAATATTACCTTCAAATACTGAATATCTTTTTCTTTAAAGTCAAAGGCCAAGGCTTTTCTCAGGATTACATTTGTATATGGGCTATAAATTAAACTTCACAAGGTACTACATGGGCCATTATTGCTAGAAGGAATCAAAGAGAACCTCATTTTGCATTCAGTTTATGGTTCATAAATGGTCTTTGAATAGAGTATATTAAAATTGTGTATTTTATCAGACACAGAACAGAGCAGAGAAATGGATGTTAAAGTTATTAGGTTCTGGTTATTAGTGGATATATACCATTAGAATGATCACATCTTTCATGTTAAAGTAGTATGTTTCAACCTTGACTACACCTTGGACACTTTTAAATTGTATTGATGCCTATGAATCTGATATAATGGTCTGGGAAGGAGTATGGGCATCTGTGTCAATAATTTTGAAAGCTCCCTAGATAATTGTGATAGATACCCTGGGTTTCATCTACCTGTGGCTCCAACAATAGAAAATTAAAAAAAAAAAACCAAAAAACTCTGAAACCAAGTGGAAAATATAAGTTTCTGCCTCATTGATCATTGCTGTGCATTAGAATTTTTGCCTGGAATTATTTAGTTATCAATGTTCTCATTATTTGAGAGCCTTAATTAGGTAAAAATCATTTGTACCAATTTCTGTCTCTCTTGAAAAACTGTAATTTTTCTGAATTACCTGTCTAGTTCAAGCTCACATTACACTGTTTATTAATATTTATATGAGTACTTTATTTTTGATCTACTTTGCACAGTGCCAGAACTTCTTGCTTAATGACTTCAGATCCTTATATGAACAGAAAGGTAAAAAGTACATTTACCGCAGAAGAGTTTTTATGAAGGTTATGTGATTACCAAGTGACCAAAATTCTTTGTGTTGAGTACTCAGTTCTACCAGCAATACTCTTTGAAATACAAATTTTACTCTTTGGATAGTGATTTCTATGTACATATTGGCTTCAGGATGAATCACTGTGCCTGGAGCAAAATCTTTGTCAAGGATGGAACCAAGCATCTGAAACTGTGGCTGGGAATCACTGGGAGGAGCCCTCTGTCTCCAGGTCGCCTCTTAGGAGAAGAACAGAACATCATAGAACAAAACTGAGAGCTGAAAATAGTTGCAATGTCACAGATGAGATTTTTTAAAAAAATATATAAATAGGGTTAGGAAGAAGTCGCTATTGATGACAATTAGAATATATTTCAAAATATATTGTGAAAGTGAAAGTCATTAGGGTTTTCCAGAAAGTTTTACTTAGGAGCTTGTTAACCATAAACCTGGGAGTATAGGCTGAGGGAATTTAGAGTTCATAAAGTTGTCTTTCTTGAAAGAAGAATTTCTCAAAGATCTACATAAAAGCTTTTTAAACATCACTGTTGTTAGGTGTACCAGGGCATTTATACAGATAGCCGTGCTTTATTCAGCACCTATCGTGCATCAAACTTTCTTGCAAGTGCTTTACATACATTTTCTCATTTTATTCTCACAACAAACCTTATCTTTTTGGAATCTGGGACTTAAGAGAGTGTTGTAATTCCCTCAAGTTCGCACAAGTAGTAACTAGCATAGCAGAATTCACATTTAATCTCAGCTGTGTCTACGTTTTTTCAAAAGTCAGGTCTAATTTTTTATAGACAAGAGGTGGCAAATCTGACAGATAATGAGAAAATAACTAGATAACTATTAAAATTTAGATATTCAATCTGATAAAACATGACTGAGATGGCACACACACAAGTACACAGACAATAACAGACCATTCACACTTGAAAAATTCAAAATAAAATATTAGTAACTAACTCTAGTAGTTTATTTATTTATTTTTATTTCAGGACATTATGGGGGTACAAACATTTTGGTTACATGTTATGACTTTGCCACATCCCAACCATTATCTGAGACATGCCCTTCCCCCCCACAATGCTCACCGCATCAATTAGTTGTGAGTTTACCTACCCCCATCCCCGCTACCCGCAAAGAATATTACTACTGTGTGAGCACATTACTGTTGATCAGTAAGAGCCAGTTTGATGGTGAGTACATGTGCCTATTCTTCCATTCTTGTGATACCGCTACTTTATTGAATGATTAATGTGACATGCTTATGCAGGGTTTATTCCCCATTTAGTAGCTCAACATTATACTAAAAAGGTAAAGGAGAAAGTTTCTATTATTATATTAATAGATGCTAACAGAAAGTGTCTAATACAATTCAGCAATCATTTCTAATAAGAAATTATAGGTTAAATGGAAATATGAATTATACAAACATTATATACTATTTACCAAACCATCATTAAACATAAAATTAAGTATAAAATACTGAATTCAGTGGCATTCAAATTCTGAACCAATCAGACATACTTTCTATTCTATCAACTCTCAAAAATCTTTGCAGGTTCAATTTAATACCATAGGAAAATAAAATAAAATAATCATTACAAATACTAGAAATTGAAATTTTAATCGCATATGATACTGTTTTACACTTGGAAAAAAAACAAAATCCTTAACAATAACTGCTAACTAATGAGGTATTCTGATAATGTGTATGGATACAAGATAAATATACAAAAACTATATTTTTTATACTTTAATTAGTTTGCTAAACAAGTTAGATCCAGGAGGATGAATGTAAAAATCAACCTTATTCTTCTACTGCACTTCCAATTTGCTCTAGAAACTGGTTATTTATCCCCTTGTCTGTTAGCTCAGGTAGGTCCTTACTTTCTTGCCTGCTCAGTTACAAAAATTGCTCAGTTATAAAAACCTGACAGTTAAAATTCTGGTCCAGTATAACACAAAATTCCAAATTCTTATTGAAATTAAAACATTTTTTTTTCATCTAATTTGGGCCTATCTTATGCTGGGAAACCTGAAATAACTAGTTGCTGTTTGTGATCAAGGAAAGATGAGAGGTTGTAATCAGGTAAAATCTCTCTTGATTTAGAACAGCCATAATCTCATGTCTTTGCCTTTTGTTTCTGGCAGATACACATATACCAGCTTGTTCTCTTGGGGCTCCAGTTTCCTTACTTGAGACTTTTAATTGCCTATGCCTTTATAGCAAAGTGATGATGCCACAGTCATGTTTTGAGTTACTGTCAGCCACCTCAGATTATAGTAATCGCTGCCTGTTTTAGTTACATATCACCACACCAGGTTATCTTTCTCTGGTTTATCACTACTGTGAAATCTGCATCTGGTCTACACAAACCTCCCATTTTTAGAAATACAACTGGCTCCCAACACGGTCCTCTCTCTTTTGCATTGCACTTCCAGACAACCTCTAGCCTTTCGATTTCTTCCAGCAAGAGTTATATCCCAATGCTTTGGACTTTAAATATCAAGGGACACATTTTAGCTTTCTCAGTAGTTTTCTTGAAATCTCCTTTCTCACTTGAATTTAAGGTAAGGGGAGGCACATCCCATTGTTTCGTGGGTAGCTATAAGCACAGTGCCCCAACCACTCTCTCCAGAGAATTCTGCATTATCAATACCTCCATTCTTCTCATGCAGCTTACTGTACATTTGAGCAGAGCTCCACATGTCCTATGTAGATAGGTTATCCACTCATATTAGGACATGGAACCACTTTGTGCCTATTTTTCATTTGATATTTTGGCTGCAGGTGAAACCATGCCAAAAAGAGTCGCATTTATTACCCTGTAACAATAGTAAGTTACAATCAACCGATAAAATTGGCAAAATATAAGAACAAGTGTATGCAAAAGGCATATAAACATATTCAGGGAAATGAAAATTAAAACAAGAACAAGATAACATGATTTTTGTCCATGAAGTCAACAAAAATTAACTATCGAAAAAAATTTTCCAACCATCCAGTGTCATCAGGTTTATGAGAAATTAGAGCCTCCCATTTTTCCTTCTAGAAATATAAATTATTATAACTTTTTGAAAAGCAGTTTTACTATTTCTCTTTTCTTTCCAAATATGGATAACTTTTTTTGACCTAATGACTTTATCCTCTCAGTTTATTTATTTTTTATTTATTTATTTGTTTATTTATTTATTGTATTTCAGAATATTACAGTGATACAAATGTTTAGGTTACACATATTGCCTTTGCCCTGCCCAACTCGGAGCTACAAGTGTGTCCATCCCCCAGACGGCACGCACTGCACCAATTAGGTGTGAATATACCCATCCTCTCCTCCCCTGTCCCAATATGGATAACTTTTGACTCAATATCTCATTTCTAAGAATTAATTGTAAGGGATAAAAGTCCGTAATCATTAGAATTTATGTTTATCACAACACTGCTTTTAAGAACAAAATCTGAAAATCGTCTGAATGTCGATAGAGCAATGGTTAGATAATTTATGTCCAAACTATGGAATATCATATAGCTATTGTAAAGAATGAATTATATCTACTTGAACAGAAACAGTACATAAAAATAATTTCTAATATTTTTATATTTATATACTACTAATTATACATAAAATTATCTCATTTTTGTTCAAAAATAAATATATTTTAATACTAATTCTAGGTTAGTACTTTAAAAAATATTGATGTTTGGCTTCTACGCATTAAAATTCTCATTTAATTGCTCTAAGGGTACAGCATGGATGTTAGGAGTTTTAAAGGCTTCCAGGTAATTTTCACGTAAGGGAGAATTTGGAAAGCACTGATTCAAATCTTACCCAAACCTATTGAATTAAAGCTTCTAGGTGGGTGTGAGATCTTACAATTTGCATCTCAAGAAACACTCCAGATGATCCTTTTACAGACTACAGTTTAAAAACCACTGGTTTTACTATGTGATTTTTCCTTCCAAGAATTTTTGACTCTATTATTGACCATTTCGTTGTAGCTTCCATGATTTTGGTTTTAGGTGTAAATATATATGGAGCTATTATTTTTGCTATTTAAACATCTGTGTTTATTCGCTATGTGTAGGTTCACATATATACCAGGTATTCCTATTGCCACTGACTTCTCCATTTGTATTAAGGTAATATGATACAGCAGATGTGTTCTGTAATTTTACCTGTGCTGTTAAATAGCTTGACCTTATTTAATCAATTACTTACCTGAAGTGCAATGATGAACGTCTTGAACTCAATCTCAGAAAGTTTAAGTTAAATCCTGGTCTCCACAATTACTCCTAATCTAGCCTTAGAAAAATTTCTCTATTAAGTTTTCTTCATATGTGAAATGACAGTTTTTAATACCTGTCTCTTAGAATTGGGTTTTGGATAAGGCAATAATATACATTAGAACTGTGAGATCTTTGAAGTGCTATGAAAATTTTAGATATGGCTGTTTATATTCTTGCAAAATCAGGAACTTTCATATGTAAGATCATTCCTATTTCAAAAAATATACAATTTTTTTCACTTGGATAAGTCCAACACGTATTTGTATCTGGAAAATAAAGAAATTTAGAAATGAAGAGAATTATTTACTGTGGATACTTGATCCAGCATTTCCTAATATTTTGTATTTCTTTCCATGGTTTCTTATTTATATGTGTTTGTGTGTGCATGTGTCTTTTCTGCTGAAAGGAGTAGGAGAAATTGTTTTATTTTTTCTTTGTTCACCTTTCTGCATATTAGATCTGAGTGTTACAATTGGGAAAACTGTCAGAAGAATGTTTTGAAAGCATTATTGCTTTAAAACAATTCCTACTAAAATGCATATTACTGAAAAAACGGATAGTTGGTTAAATGGGATACTTTGAATTAAACGGGCATTTTATATAGTATTACTGTTCATATTTTACTTTGAAGCATGTAATGATAAGGTAATTAGTAAGATCAGTAATGCTAATTTTCACAAAGAACATTGGCAGGCTATCGCTGAACATTTTGCTGCAAACTTTTCTGAAATGCGGGGCCAATCCATGCTTAGAACCTAAATGATGTTATTGGTCCCAGCTGACAATATTGAGGACTATTCCCTAGCTCTCTAATTACTTTGGTGGTTTGTAGCATACTCACAGAAGTTTGTAGTAACATTCACTGCCTGCCTTTAAATATACAGTGTGATTTTTTATTTATAAAGGATGTGAGCTATCTTGTTTTAGCACAAAGAAATTAACTCACAACATAAGGCTTGGTTCTTTTTCAAATATAAGATTCCTTTGTTATAAAATGCACAAATCTCCATAAATGCAACCTGCCCATATTTTATGTAGGAGATATTTAATATACTTGATTCATTTCATAAAAAATAGATAGATAAATAGAATAAGGAAAAATAGAGTCAACTTGGGTGTTTGCCATAAAAAAAATTAATTTAGTTGATAATTAAGACTGAGTTAAGATCACAAGTAACCTGTGGGTTACCATAAATATGCACAAGATTTTTATGGTATCCACAAGATTTTCTTAACACGTTTTAGTTTGACAATGTCTACACTTGGAATGTATTTAATAATAGCATAGCCCCCTAGAAGCAGTGAGAATGTGAAATAGAAGATCAGTCAGAGGACAGGATTAGGTGAGTATGTTTAGAATTGCCTCCGTCAAGGTGAGAGAGAGAGAAAGAGAAAGAGAGAGAGAAAAGGGGGGGTGGATAAAAAAATTAAAAACTATTTAGATTGATGGCAGTATGATTAGAATTAATGCATCTTCCTAAATGACTATTTTGATGGGAAGCATTCATTTAAATATAGTTTTAATAAATAATTCCATTAACTGTATAACAAAAAAGAAAACCTTTCCGACATCTTCTATATTATAAGAAGCTAAACAAGTCAAAATAGGTTCTTGCCTCTTCTGCTACATCAACAACTATGAAATATATAATTTTGAAGATCCAATGTGCAATTTACACTTTCAAATTTTAACTTTATACAGAGAAATGTATACCTTCATTTATCCACCAAAGATTATCGTGCACCTACTATGTCTCAAGCACTGTTCTTAGTGTTGTGGATACAGCAATGACTAGAGACATACATCACTGGAATAATGTACATTCTTTACTTCTTTCATAGTGTAATTGCTATCCTTTATTTATAAACTTGGAAAAATTTAATATGTCTCTATGTAGTCATATTTGGTTTTGCAATACTTTGTGATATTTTTGGTGTCAAAAAGTTTGTTATCTAAATTGATCTGGCTGGATTAATTTTTAAGCAGTTTGTTTAAATATTGAGGATATTAAAAAACAGAAACACAAGTATCACGCACACACAAACATAACCTCAGAAGATTGAGTAGAAGGAACACCATTTATCTTCAGAAAAGTTTATTGCCAATTTCAATGCAATCAATCTAAGGAGCACATTTGAAATTTTCTTATTTTGAAACAATAAGAGAAGTTGAATAGGGATTTATCATAAATGATTTTAAGTGCAATATCTTTTCTTTGTTACAATTTACAAAATTCCTTCTTTTGCTTCTAAATATCTATATTCCATCATAGTTAAACTGTTTCTCCCTGTCAACAAACAACAAATGTTTTCTGTATAGTCCATGTGTGGCTTGTAAATATGAGTAACATTTATAAGAATGTTGCATATTTACTTTGGCTTGATTAAGATTAGTAAGAAACTGGCCATATGTAGTGGCTCATGCCTATAATCCAAGCACTTTGGGAGACCAAAATGAGAGGATTGCATGAGGCCAGGAGTTCAAGACCAGCCTGAGTAACACAGCAAGACTCCACCTCTATAAAAAATAAAAATAAATTAGCTTGCAGCGGGTGGCAGGGGGGTGGTGCTACATGCCTGTAACCCCAACTACTCAGGAGGCTGAGGCAGGAAGGCAGGAGGCTCGCTTGAGGCCAGGAGTTTAAGGTTGCCGTGAGATATGAGGACAACATTGTGAGATTCTGTCAAAAAAAAAAAAATCAGTAAGAAACTTAAGAAACTTATAGTACCATGGTACCAGAACATTTTAACCAGTATGTTTAGGACTCTAACACATTCTTCATTTATGACTCTTATGCTGGCTAAATTATAGACTCTCATTTACATACATTTACTTGTGACTTATCACCATTGAAATCTAGGAGATTTTGAGTAACATATTGTTAAGTACCTTCGACAATATGTTCCCTGTCCTATTTTCTCTGGAGTTGTCTGTAATGGAAAGGAAGAATTATGTTTCAAATGGTGGTTCTGTTGAGAATGGAGATTTAAAAGTTCTCAGTTCTTTTCCTAGCTCTCCCTTTGAAATCCTACTTTATGGTGAATGATACTCAGTCTTCTTATTTTAGTGTGAAAATAATAACACATACTACCTGCCACTTAGCACATATGAGCAGGTGTTTGGAAGAATCTTTTGGCTTCATTTAATGAAACGATGCTGAATTAATTAAAAGCTTGTATCTTTTTTTCAGGTAATGCCTATCTCTAGCTATGTACCGACACACATTTGCCATCCCTTTGCTTATGGTTTGATTTGGAATGTCTCATTTTGTCTGTGAAAGGAGACATCTTCAAGATACCCACATTCTCAAATGCTTAGGTTATAACAATGCTTTGACACAAATGTGGGAAGTACCCAGAGATGAACACTATCATATAACAGGCCATAGCTAAAGAGAATGAGTGAATTTTGTGAAATCGAAGAGTCTGCATCAAATAAAGATTTAGTACCTAAAGATCAAAATCTGATAGGAGCACTGTGACATTTCAGTTCAAGTTTTACTCTGTTTCACATTTTTCAACCTGTGTTGTACTCTCACTTGTAGGTGATTGTTTGATGATTAGGGGAAAATAATATTACTAGTTTGAAAAATGAAGCAGCTATGGTGTTCTCTTAATGAATAGCACTACATATAAACCTGGACTATGATCTTATTTGTGTAGAACATTCCACTAAATTTTATGGATTTCTGTCAGGATATAACAAAATACATTGTTTAGCTTAGGAGGTTTGCTAACTTTGGCATTGGGCATAAGTTTAGTTACCCCAAGTCTACAATTAAGAAACAAGACACAACAACAGGCTTTGGGTTTTAATGGCAATTGGCAAGATGCTTAATTGTAATTAAACCAGTGGAGATGAAGAATTACTTGCAAATAGGAACTGTGTGCAGACTAGCCAACATCAAGCACATAGTCTCTATGATTTCCTCTATTGATATAGACATGTGCATATAAAATATATATGTACACACACATACATATATACACACATATGTATATGTTACATATCCATACCTATCTGTAAGTATGTATGTGTATACACCACACATATAGCAGTATTTCTATATAGTCCTTTAAAAAATTCAGGCATCTCATGTCCTTGAACAACTATTCAGTCAACATTGTTGAGAATATTTCTTAAATGGGAATCTTACTCCTTTTCTCTTACAAGTTAAAGAGTACCTATGAAAGAGCAATGGGGATGCTAAATATCTGAGTTTTTATAGGCATTTATCACACAAAAATTTCTCATATGGAAAAGTATTTTATGTATCAAAATAGTTTAGAATCATGGCTGCACTGATACTTTAAAAACAAGTAAGCTTTTAATTCCATGCCTATTTAGGAAGGTGTAGAAGTATTTGTGTACTCTGTGAAGGATCCTATCTCCTACCAACACTGGTCTGACGCAGCCGTCCCAGCTGATAGCAAGGAGCGGAGAACAATCTCAGCTGCAGCTTAGCCAGGCTAGACCCCTGATCCCAGGACAGGGAACTTCTGCCTTTCCTGGTCTGTGACTCCTTTCTGACTGTGGTGCCAATGAGATCAGGAAAGTTATAGTTAATCCATGTACACAAAATTGACCATAATTTGTGAGGAAACCACAGGAAAGCAGCGGTATCTAGTTCTTAAGTACATGGATTCCAAACCCTTGTATGAATAACTCAAGTCTTCTCTCTTCATCTTAATTTTGTGATATAAACTCATTCCATACTACTTTTTAGTAGTTCTTTGCCTCAGGAACTCTAGTGGCTCCATTTATAATTACTCTTTATTTAAAAACACTTGTCCTCTTTCTCTCCATAGTGTCAACGTCACGAAGCAGTGGTCTCGTTTCCAGGATACACAAAAGTGGGGTAGGACAGTATAATTTCAGTCTCAGTTGCCACCTTAATTCTACTTGCTTTTACTTCACTCTGCTCTTCAGTTCCCTCGATTCTTGTGGTTTAAAAATGCCAACCGTGCTACAGCTCATCCTGCTTTCTCTTCGTGTTTCGTCTCCCCCTCCACAAAGTCCAGCCGATCTCTAAATCTGGGGAGGAAATTACTAATTCAGCCTTCTTGTTCCTAGATTTAATGACTTCTCGTCGCTTTCAACATCTGACTCCCCCATCTTATTAATACTGCCTCTAGGAGTTTCTCATGGCTGCAGTAACACATGACCACAAACTTGGCATCTTGAAACAACAGACTGATTGTCTCACAGTTCTCAAGGCTGTCAGTCTAGTGTCAGTTTCAATGTGCAGAAATCAAGGTATTAGTATGGCTGCACTCCTTCTGGAGGACTTGGAGATCGATCTGTTCCTCAACTTTTCTGGTGTCTGCTGGTTTCCAGCAACCTTCCCTTGCCCCGTAGCCACATCGCTTCAGTTTCTGCCTCTGTGGTCATATTGCCTTCTCTTCTTCTGTGTGTGTCAGATCTGCCTGTCCCTCTCTTTCACAGGCAGGGACACATGTGATGTAACTTAGGTCTTACCCAGATGATACAGGATAATCTCCCAATGTTAAGATCCTTAATTGCATCTGCCAAGCCTCTTTTTCTTTATAAGGTAACATTTACATGTTCGAGGAATTAAGACCTAACCTTTGATGGCCATTATTCATCCCATTATAACTAACACTATGATGCCCATCATTGGACTGTTAACACCTACCAAGCCTTCTCTAGCAGTACTAAAGTGCTACCTGCTTCTCTGCAATCTTGGATTTTACTCTAGTGCAGACCAGTTCTGCCTATTTGAGTTTGGCCTGAGAATGCAATGATAATTGGCCTTATTTTAACTCAGGAATTGACCTTCCAACTTTCTAGCTCATTGACAAGTGAATTCAAGCAAAGATCTGAGGAGGGCTCTGATATAATAAACAAGGAAATGCTTATTAAATGAGTGAATGAGTAAATTCTCAAATTCAAAAAATTCTTGAGACAGCAAAGCCATTTTACATCTCCTGGGGGAATCTACCTCTCAGTGGTATAGTATGCCAATTTGGTCTCATACCCACAGAATTTCCCTGTAGGTTCATGGCCATGTTGCTGCATCCAAGGGCACTGGATGAGCCCGGGTTTTCCATAACAGGAAATATTGATAAAGTGTACTATAGAAGATGCAATTGAATTAATACCCTATAACTCTTGCTGATTAGAATTCAAAACATATATAGTACTTACTATATGTCTAGTACTTTTCTAACTGACATGTTTCATTTAATTCTCACCAAATCATATGAGATGGTGGGGTAGGTGAAATAATCCCCCCCTAAGATGTCCACAACCAAATTCTCAAGACCTATAACTACATTACCTTACATGGCAAAACAGGTGTAGCATATATAATTAAACCTAAGACCTTGGGATGAGATTATCCTAAATGATCCAGGTGGACAAAATATAATCATAAGAGTACTTAAAACTAGAAGAGAGAGGCAGAAGGATTTCAGAGCACTGCAATGGAATAAGAACTTGACTTCCATTCCTGGATTGACAGATGGAGGAAGAAGCCACAAGCCAAGGAGTGTAGGCAGCTTCTCGAAGTTGGAAAGGTTAAAGGATGGATTCTCTCCCTAGAGCCACCAAAAGGAGATGTAACTCTGCCAATGCCTTGATTTTAACCAATAAGACCCTGTCGGACTTGTAAACAGCAAAACTGTAAGATAGATTTGTGTTCTTTTGAGCCCCCAAGTTTATGTTACAGTGTTACCAGGAGATTAATACAGATGGTGACTATTTCACTTTCACTTTACAAATGAGGAAAATGAGTCCCAGAAAGTATAAGTGACTTGCCTTGGGTCAAACAGCTAGGAAGTGGCAGAGGAGGGGTTCAAATTTAAGTAGTCTGCTTCCCGAGATAATGCTCTGGACCTCATGATCATTCGCCTCTTAACTCATCTACGATCAACAACCAGATTTGTCTCCTAAATGAAGGTATCCTTGTCTTGTGATGGAACCACTTGTTGCAGCTATAAAATTCTGGCCTCCAGGGACCTGCTCTCCTCAGGACACTTGGCAAACAATGGAACATCTACCACTAGGGGGCGCTTCTGGCGTCTTTCCCCTTCTATCTTTCATCACAACAGTTTCTCTATTACTGCTGCCGCCTGCCCCAATCTCAGGATGATATCAAAACCTCACCTAAATGATGATAATGATGTGGAGAAAAAATTAAATGGTAATACTGTACTTCTATATAGCAAAATATGTGTTTTCCCAGGTTTCTACTACAGCTATTGTTTCAGTCACCGCAACTCTATTCAGTACCTTTTACATGTGAGAGAACTGATGCTTAAAGGGGTTCAGTGCCTTGCCTAAGATCTCCCAGGGAGTAAGCAGGGGTAGGGGGGAAACAATGACCAGCCTGTCCTCACCCAGTGCCTGTGCTCCGACGCAAAGAAAGTCTACAGACTTGGTTTGATTCTAAGTCATAGTACTTATTAGCTCAAAGATCATGGAAACATCACTTAACTATTCGGTTCTTCATTTAAGGAACCTGCAAAACGGAGGTGAAGAGCCTACTTCACGCATTTGTGATGAGGATTAAATAAGATAAGATGCTAAAAATTTTGCCTCATGGTGGAAGTTAACTGAATGCTAGTGGTTTCTGCAGTCTTGCCCTCCGGTGAAACTAGAGTCTACTGTTGGTTAGTGATGAGGCCATTCAGCCAAAGCAGTTATTTCTGAAATTCTTCCAACTCTAACAGATCGTGGGGTTTACTTTATTCCTGGGTCATCACTTCCCCCAATGAACCATGGATTTTTTTTTTAATGATGATCCTGGAAATGGGTTTTAAATAGGGTAGATTCTTTTTTGTTCCCAATACCTCCAGAACAGCTGAAGAGTGAACACTTTGAAGAGTATTTGGCAAGGCTGACGGGCTAATGCACTCTTAGTTGGTGCAAGAGAAATGTAAACCACTACCTTTTAAATCACTATTAAGACTCTTCTTTCCAGGGTTTCAATGTTTGTAATTATATGCTTTTTATTCTCTTATTGTGGTTGGTGCTTCTTTGTAAATTAAACTCAGGAGAAACCTGTGATAACACATTATGGTATTGCATGGAACAGATTTCACGCAAATTCAGTCAAAGTTGGCATCACCCTGTTGTGTGACGCCTGCACTTTAAAGGTGCGTCTCCCACAGGGACGTATAATGACTGGACTGGCTGTGAGCTAGCTGGTTTCTTTTCCAGCTTACTTTATTTATGCTTTCTGTAAAAGCTTTTGCATGGAAATAATAGTCTTCCTTGATTCTGCTTTTTATTGTCCTAGATGTCAGTGCCTACCTGCGATTAGATCTATCTCCCAGCCCAGGGATAAATAGCAAAATCTTGAATTTGGAAACACCAGAAACACAGCAGTTACAGATTCTGAGGGGCAGAAATCACAAATGAGTTTCCCTGACCTTGACTCAGTTTGCCATGGGGGTTTCCAGTGCCTAGTGTGACACTGGTAATGAGTTTCTAATGAGAGGACAGGAAAGGTGAGAGAGAACTAAAGTGGAGCTAGTTCTCTTTGCTTTCCCTCCCTGAGCACATATATAAAAATAAATGCAACCAAAGCAAATCAATAGAGAATTTTTTTAAACGTGTTCCTTATTTTTTAAAGCCAGAGATATATTTATCTCAACCCAGCAAGCATAATTGGAATAAAATTAGAGCATGTATGGAATTGAATTAATCCATGGATTAAATCCATCCAAGCAAGATAGCATGGTTATTACGGATCTAATCTAAACATCAATGTTGGCCTTGTGTATACACAGAACTCTTCTGTGTGAATACTAAGGATACGGGATGCCCTTTCAGTCTGCAATTTGGAAACTTCATCACAACAACACTGATTATCAGGTAAACTCATAAACAGCAAGAGGCATGCTTTCCCTCATCTCCTTGCAAAAAAAAAAAAAATCTGCTTTATTTTTAAAGTCTTTGAAATAGCTCTAGAAATTATTCGACAGTTAATGAGTATCATATGGTCACAAAAACTGTTACCAGGGATGAGTATGTTCATTTTAAATGGCTTGGAGGCAGGATCCAGTGAGCATATTCAATTCTCAATGAGCAATGTTACAGAAATACTTTCCTGGACTGTGCTTGAACCAGCCATGTAGAGGCAAACCTGTCGGCATTTTGGACATATTGAGGTCTGCAAATTGATATGTAGTAGGTACTGAAACCACTGCATTAAAACGATTGCAAATCATCTCATCATGGCTATTGTTCTATTTTTAAAAATCAGAATAATATATATGTATATGTATGTGTGTATATGTAAGATGTGTGTGTTATTTTTAATGTATATTTATTTGAATGAGTTACACTTGGGAGAATAAAGGAGTAGTTTTCATAATTCAGATGTGACACTGAAATCTGTCTTGGCATTCCTAGAGTGAGCACAACCAATGTATCACATGTATTTTTTTTTTTTTTAGTAATTAGCCAAATTTGAAGGTGATTGGCTTAAATTCACCTCTAATGATTCAAGTTAATGTCTCTAAATAGTTGAAGATGTCTTATATCGGTGTGATTGTGATTCAATCAATGAAACTAAAGTGAAAAATTATGATTTGTTTTTACTTCAACTAAGTGAACAGTGATTATTAATTTTGTATTTCATAATTATGGTTTCCATAAATGGTCTTAAACTCATAGACAATCTGGGTTATGAAAAAGCCCAAAACAAAAAATATTATTTTCCTTGTCAAATATTTCTTTATAAAGAAAACACGAAAATAATTACAATAATGAATTTCAGTGCATGTTATGAAAACACTTACTCTTTCTTGAGATAAAAAGTATAGAAAATACTTATAAGAAAATTTATAGAAAACAAATCTTAGATGGCTTTAAATAAGAATGATACATTATATTTTAAAATATAAATGTAAAAATTCACATCTAATTTGGAATGCCAAACTAATGGAACAGTAAGAGGTTGATGTAATATTTTATGATCCTTATATTATTTAAAAGTGGAATATTTGTCAATATATTACATCTGGTCACTATTTTGTCATCAATACCAAGCTATGTGCATTTTAAATGTAAAAAAGGACATTTTTTAGTGCTATACAAAATCTATTTTTAAAATATGACATATGCTCTTTAAACATTAATTATCTTAAAGTTAGCATTTAAAATGGAAGTTTCTATGTATGATTTTGTTATGTATTGACAGAAAAATAGAAAATTTTTTCCTGTCTAATTGCATGTTGTTATTTTCTTAGGAATATAAATTACCATATAAATATATTATTTTATTTCTTATAAAGTAAGATTTACTATTTTAATATATGTTCACAAGATTAAAATGTTGTCTTTATCTAGTAGTTATTGCTATGAATGCTGAGGCAGTTGGTTGTTTTATAAGCTAACTTTGAAGTGCTACATGTCAGAAAAGCCACAGTGAGTACTACTATGCATTAGCCTATTAGATTCTCACTATGTTAAAGTTATACATGTTGCAGAAATATTTGCAGATGACTCTCTTACCTAAAAATTTCATGCTTAATTTTAAATGTAGACTAAATTCAGAATAATTTTAAAAATAATTTTATATTAAGTATCAAGCTGGCATCAAATTATATATACCATTTAAGGTAAAACTACCAGTTAATAGTTGTTACCACATAAGAAAATGAGATATTTCTGTTTATTTTAATTTGAAACAATATAAGATATTTCTGTGTTCTTTCCATTCCACATATTATATTTTAATGAAAAAATTTGAGAGCCTTGCATATGGGACATGGGAAGTTTGAGGTGATGAATTCTTTTAAGTAAATATTAATTAACCAATAAAAGCTTGAGATTTAAATAGGAGAACTATTTCATTAGTTATCTGTTTATGATCTGGGTACTCAAAATTTGATGTATGTCAATATGAGTATTTAGTGATAGAATGGGACAAATGAATCAAATTAGACTCAGCCTATTACATTTCTGTAGACTGTGCCTCTGGATAAAGCTTTATTGTTAGGTGTCCCTGTAAGACATGGAGAATTTAGTGGCAAAAGGGTATTAAATTATTGGAACATTGAGAAAATGATAGAAAAGACAAGACGAAAAGATGAATATATTCATGAATGCATGTTTTAACTGTGAGAAAGAAAATTCTAATTTTTGAATATATAAGTTCTATTTTACTTCCTCTCAAATGGTAATAGAAGCAACTTTAAATAATAGGTATAATTTACATAGATATGCATATTTGTATATATATAAACTGGATTATGATTTGGTAAACAGGAAGTGTCTTACAAATATTAATATATGATAAGAGCATTGCACAATTGAATGGCATAAGCCTTATAAACCTATTTTTAGAGGACTCTGTGTATTATCTTTTAAGGATATATGTGATATGATTCTTATTTTTAGAATTTTTTCTTCATGTCAGATTCAACCTCCTTACAATCCTCATGGTATGGTTCTAATGTGATTTATTTCTTGGCTTGAACTAGCTCAAATTAAATACGTGACTACCTTACAAATAGCTTAAGACATTTGTATCTTCTCAAAGTATTTTAATAGCATTTGTTCATCTACAGTAGGTTTTGTGGATAAATAATATATTCTGATGATATTTTCACCTCACTGTCTGATTCAGGGTGCATACTTTATGTCAGAGTGGATTTTCCTGCAACTTTAACCGTAGGATGGGTATTATACCATAATATTTAGGTAGGATATGAGTTATCACAATCTATTCTAGTTTTCTAAGCAGTTGGCAAAGACTAAAAATGCAGAGACAAAATTAATGGTATTTTATTATGTCCCCTCTTTTTCAACAATAACAGTTTGGTTAAAGTTACAGACTCAGAATTATGTTGAAATTCTTGTGTGATAGACGAAAACGAACCATTTCTCCTCTTACTATACTCTGAACACTCTTTACTTCTGACATCAGATGTGGTTTTTTTCCCCCTGCACAGCAATTCTCTGGTGGACACCGTGTGTCCTAGAATTCAATTCAATACTGACACTATCTTCCTGGAGTTAATGTCAGATCCTACAGGCTAAGGGATCAATGCCATGAGACTGCCCCCCACTTCAGACACTATTTGTGAGTTTAGTCCTATGGAAATTCTGACCAACCAGCTATAAATTGTAGTTTCCCACAGCCTTTTCCTCTGGTTATATCATTTGCTAGAATGGTTCGCAGAGCTCAGGGAAACACTTTATCTACTATTTTGGATTAATTACAAAGGATATTTTAAAGGATGTCCCTGGGGAGTTGGGGCAAAGATGTAGTAGGCAACCTGGAAGCTCTCCAAACCCTGTCCTTTTGGGTTTTCATGGAGGATTCATGATGTCGGCATGATTGGTTACATCACTGACCATTGGTGATCAACTCAACCTTTGGTCCCTCTCCTCACCTTGGAGGTTGGGGATAATAAAGCTGAAAGCTCCAATCCTCAACTCACATGGTGGATTCTTCTGGCAACCAGTTCCTGTGCTAAGACTACCCAAGAGCTCCTATCATCAGTCATCTCAACTGCATACAAAACAACACACCATGGGAGATTTCAGGGTTTTAGGAGCCGTGGGCTGGGAAACTGGGTCTAAGACCAAATGTATTTTTATTATACATCAAAATATCACAATCCTAAAATTATTTTATGATTTAATATCAAATATTCATTTATTATGAAAGAAAATGACATAGTAACTTAAAAATCAAACAAAAATAGTGACATCATCTCAAGAAAGGAGAGAAAAAATAGTGAAGTAATAATTGAAGAGACTATGGCTGAGCAAACTGGTCAAAAAATTTTAAAAACCCTTAATACATGATATAAAAAGTTTGATGTGAGAAACTCAGGAAATTCCAAGATAAATAAGTACAAAAAAATCATATATAAGCCCATCATATTTAAAACCAAAGCATATTTGAAAACCAAAGCAAAGAAGAATTTTTAAAGGCAGCCAAAAGAAATAATGGCAAAGGATGAAAAATAAAACTTAAGCTGACAGTTCACTAGAAAGTATTAATCCTGAAGAACAAAGAAAATTATCATTGAAGTATTGAAAGACAAAAAGTCAATCTCAAATTCTACAATGAGTAAAAATATTCTTCAAAATTAAATTTTACAGACTTTGGACAAATAATACCTGAGTGAATTTTTTGCCAGCAACTCACGGCAAAGTATATTATAGGAAATTCTTCAAGATAAAAGAAAATTATCACTAAATGGAAGCACATAACAAGACAGAGGTATAAAGAAAAACAGAGTTATGTAGAACACCAAATATGTTCTATGTGTGCATAAATATAATATATTATTAATTATTTAAAAACAAAAGTAATAATGTCTAATAGGATTTATAATATATTATAAACAATTGCTTTGAAAACTGTCAGTTTCTCAAACAATTAAACATAGAATTACCATATGACCCAGCAATTCTACTCCTAGACTTTTACCCAAAGGAAATGTAAACCTGTGTGTACACAAAAACTTGAATGAAAATGTTTATGGGAGCTTTATTAAAATAGCTAAAATGTGGCAACAACCCAAAAGTCCATCAAGGGAAGAATGGATAAACAAAAATGTAGGATTTCATGCAATGGAATATTATCTAGCCATAAACAGGAATGAAATTCTGACACATGCTACAACATTGTGTCAGGAGAAATAAGCCATGCACAAAAAGACAAATATCACATGTTCTCACTCATATGTGGGGGCTAAAAAATTGATCTCATGGAGATAGAAAGAAGAATGGTGGTTACCGAAGACTGGGAAGGGTAGTGGGGAGAGGGGCATAAAGAGAGGTTGGTTAATGGGTACAAAAATACTGTAAAATATTAGGAATAAAAGATCTAGTGTTCAGTAGCACAATAGGACAATTACACTTAACAATAATTTATTGTATATTTCAAAATACTAGAGGGTAGACTTGGAATTTTCCCCCAAAAAAGAAATGATAAATGTTTAAGGTGATGGATATTCCAATTACACTGATTTAATCATTACACATTGTATGCTTGTATCAAAATATCATATGTACCCAATAAATATGCACAACTAGTAAGTATCCATAAAAAATTTTAAAAACAAAGCCATTTAACATTAATTTAAAAGTAGAAGTTCACTACACATGAGAATTAAAGAGAACTATTTTCATACAATAAAAAAGTTTCTACAATAAAACCTATTAGCTCACATCCCATTCAACAAAGCATTCAATAATTTCTACTGAGATTGAAAAAAGTTTATCTGGTACCATCACTTTTATTCAATATTGTACTGGTAGTTTCAGCCAGTTCATGAAGTAAAGAAAACGAAATTAAAGGTATAAAGATTAGAAACCAGAAATAAAACTGTTATTACTTGCAGATGATATGATTGTGAATATAGAAATTCCAAAAGATTCTAGAAACACTCTATTAGAATAAGTAAATTGAGGAATGTTTTTGGATACAAAATCCCTATACAAAAATAATCTCTATTTCTTGTATAAAAACAATGAACAAGTAAATAATGAACCTTTAAAAATGCTGGTTGCAATACCACCAAATATCATGAAATATCTGGGACTAAATCAAATCTTAAATATTCCAAACC
The DNA here is from genome assembly GCF_000956105.1 of Propithecus coquereli. NCBI lineage: Eukaryota > Metazoa > Chordata > Mammalia > Primates > Indriidae > Propithecus > Propithecus coquereli. The sequence goes on along the minus strand of NW_012146301.1, from coordinate 3,806,829 downwards.
TTAGCACTAAAAAGCCACAAAACATAATTGAAAGAAATGGAGGAATAATCAAATAAATAGAAAGATATTCATGGTCATGAATTGAAGACTCAATATTGTTAGGATATTACATGTCTTCAAATTGATGTAAAGATCCACTAGGAGCCAAATCAAAATCCAAGCAGTTTTTTTTTTGTAGAAATTTTGTAGCTGATTCTAAAATTTGGATGGAAATGCCAATGATATTTACCAAAAATTTGAAAGACTTATATTACATATCACAGGACTTCTATGAAGATGTTGCAATAAGATAGTTTGTGCTTTTGGTGAAAGTATAGACAAATTTAATAATGGAATAGACTTTGATCTCAAACATATATGGTTTTCTGAATTATGATAAAGTCACTACTGCAATTCAGTGGGGATGTAATAGTGTTTTTAATAACAAGATGTTAAATCAATAGTATACCTATTTCGGGGAAAAAAGGAACCATATTTCCTCTCTCATACAATGTATGTATACTAAGTTGAAATGGGAACATAGACCCAAATGAAAAGGGTGAAACAAAGCTTTCAGAAGAAAAGTTTCTAAAAAACAACGTAAATGAATATCTACATGATCATGGAGTAAAAAAAGGTTTTTTGTTTTTTTTTTTTACAGCGTATAAAAAGCACTGAACACTTAAGAAATAACTGATCAGTTGTTAGTTCTTTCTTAAAACTAAGACATATTTGAAACACGGACTTGGGGGGGGGGAACCAAGAGCAACACACGTAACCTAAACATCTGTACCCCCATAATAAGCTGAAATAAATAAAAAAAAAAAACTAAGAACTTCTGTTCGCCAAAAGACAGCATTATGAGAATGAAAAACAAGCTACTGACTGGGAGAAGGTATCGGTAATACTTATGTCTGATGAAGAGCTCATGCCAGGAATATTTGAAGAGCCTATGAAACAAGAAAAAAGACTTGACAAATTAGTTAGAAACGGGCAAATAAATTGAAACAATACTTCACAAAAGAGGATATCCAAATAAACAATAAACTTAGAAAAAGGTGCTTAGCACCATGATTCATCAAAAAAATCAAAAAGCAATCTTAAGTAAAAGGAACAAACTGGGAGGTATCAGTCTATCAGATTTCAAGCTGTACTACCAGGCTATTGTAACTAAAACATCATGGTACTGGCACAAGAACAGAGACATTGACCTCTGGAACAGGACTGAGAATCCGGAGATGAAACCATCGCATATGGTAATCTAATCTTTGACAAAGCTGACAAAAATATACACTGGGGAAAAGAATCTCTTTCAATAAATGGTGCTGGGAAAACTGGATAGCTACATGCAGAAGAATGAAACTGGATCCCCACCTCTCACCTCTCACAAAAATCAATTCAAGATGGATAACAGACTTAAACCTAAGGCATGAAACCTTAAGAATTCTAAATGAAGATGTTGGGAAGACCCTGTCAGACATTGGCCTAGGCAAGGAATCCTTGAAGAAGAACCCCAAAGCAATTGCTGCAGCAACAAAAATAAATAAGTGGGATCTAATCAAATTAAAAAGCTTCTGCACTGCCAAGGAAACTATCATTAGAGTGAATAGACAGCCCACAGAATGGGAGAAAATATTTGCTCTCTACACATCTGATAAAGGGCTGATAACCAGAATCTATCTAGAACTCAAAAAAATCAACAAGAAAAAAATCAAACAACCCCATCAACAAATGGGCAAAGGAAATGAACAGAAACTTTTCAAAAGAAGACAGAATAAGGCCAGCAAACATATAAAAAAATGCTCAACATCTCTAATCATTAGATAAATGCAAATCAAAACCACAATGAGATATCACCTAACCCCAGTAAGAGGAGTGGCCTCTATCAAAAAATCCCAAAACAGCAAATGCTGGCAAGGATGTGGAGAGACAGGAACACTCTTACACTGCTGGTGGGACTGCAAATTAGTGCAATCTCTGTGGAAAAGAATTCGGAGATACCTCAAAGAGCTAAAAATAGAAATACCATTCGATCCAGCAATAGCATTATTAGGCATCTACCCAAAAAAGCACAAAACATTCTATGATAAAGACATCTGCACCCAAATGTTTATGGCAGCACAATTCACTATTACAAGGATGTGGAAACAACCCAAGTGCCCGTCAATCCATGAGTGGATTATTAAAATTTGGTATATGTATACAATGGAATATTACTCAATCATAAGAAACGACAGTGATCTAGAACCTCTTATATTTTCCTGGATTAAACTTAAGCCCATTATCCAAAGCGAAGCACCACAAGATCGGAAGAATGGGCTCCACTTGTACTCACCATCAAATTGGTACTAACTGATCAACACTAGGGTGATCACATGGCAGTAATACTCTCCAGGGATTACGGGGATGCAGGGGGTAAACCTGTACCTAGAGAACACGGGGAGCATTGTAGGGGGGAAGGGCTTGGGTGAGGCAAAGACATAAAGTGTAACCATAATATTTGTACCCTCACAATACCCTGAAATAAAAAATAAAAAATAAAAAAATAAAAACTGCAAAGTGATACTACTAGACTCCCACCAGAATTGCTAAAATTAAAATGACTGTGAATACTTAGTATTAGCAATAATGTAGAAAAGAGAGAACTCTCATATATTGCTATTGGGATGTGAGTTGGTATAACCATTTAGGAAAACATTTGGCAAAGTCTACTAATGTTAAACATGTATATACATTAAAGCATAACATGTGCTCCTAAATGTTTGCAGCCCTGTACTATTCTGAAATAATTAAAAAAAAAAGCATCACATGTTCACTCCTGAGTATATAGCTGAGAGAGGTGTTTTTTTCTACTAAAGCAACATATACAAGACTATTAATAACAGCATTATGAGTAATATCCCCAAACTGGAACAACTTAAATGTCCATCAATAGTAGAATGTATAAGTAATTGTAATATATTCATCCTGTAGAACTGTATGTATTCATAGCAACGAAACTAACACACTATTGATACACACAAGAACCTGAATGGATCTCAAAGACATAATAAGGAACAAAAGAATCCAGACACAAAAGAATATGTGATGAATGGTCATTATATATGAAATTTAAAAACATTCAAAATCGAATCTTTTATGATGGAGGTCAAAATAGTGGTTACCCCTGGGAGAGAATATTGACTAGGAGGAAGCATAAGTGAGTCTAAAGTGCTAAAAATGTTTTATTTATTGATCTGGGGTGTATGTGTGTGTATACACACTGTAGGGTAGCTATAACCTTAATATTTGGGCACTTTAAAATGTATACGTTATACTTCAATTGCATAGAAAAAAGGAGTGTAATCATAGACTAAAAAAGCACTTTCAATGTTTCTTTTCACAATCACCCTTGCATTGCCGTAGATATAATACTTTGTCCACTGACATGAAAAAATAATATATTTCAATAAGCTTTTAGTATGAGAAACATGGTACTTTTAATCCAAACTTTCCTTTTCTTCTTAAATGTGAACTATGATATTGCCATCCTAACTCAGCTCAGAAGTACAAACAGAATATGAAGTCTTAACCTTCCCCTTGGCTATGTTAATTTTGGCCCAGTTTCATAATTTTAGTTTTATTATTAACCAGTATTCATTTTATTTTAATCTACTTTCCCTCATTCTTAATAGCAAAAAATATTAAAATTATATAGGATTGATCTATTCACCATTGGTGTTATACGTAAGGAAACCTTGTTTTAAATAGTATATCTGCTGAAAAGTGGTGTTTTTAAAATTCTTTTCTTGTACAGTCTCATTGCAGAACACAACATCTTTTATCGATCTAATGTATTTTGTCAAGCATCAGAAACATTTGGTTCATTGATATATTGCCACTGCTGTTTCTCTGACATTTTATATCCTTTGGGGCCAATGAGCAACCCTCACAGGCATGTCCCTTGGTAGCTTTATATCAGTGTAATTAATTCTCATCTTAAATCTTTTCACCTGCTGTCAGCCAAGAAATAGCTAGGAAAAGTTGATTTGCCAAAACTTGTGGATCTTACATGACAAGAACGATGAGTATAAAGTCGAAGCCCAAGTATATCCTTTTTTTCTAATCATACAGCCTGTTCCCTGGAACGTCTGTCAGTGACATACATCAGGGAGGGCTTCAACATCAGAGAGAGAGGTGACTGGGCAAAAGTTAGGATTTAAATTCCAAAGATAGAAGACATAAAGGCAGGCATGTTTTCTCTCTCACTGTAAGACCTGCACTTGATCTATCATGTATCTTCACAAAAATTCAAAAAATCCATATTATAATAGCTTTGAAAGAGGAAATACCTTCTTTTCTGATGCTAGAAATGAAATCAAGCTGATGACGGATGTTGCAGTTATTTTGAAATAACGAAAAATTCAATTTTACATCCTTATTTTAAGTACCAAAATTATGCTATGTTATTCCTTTCTATTTATTTGTAAGTTAAATTATTGATAGGTAGAAAGTAATTGAAGATATTAATAGCTATCTCCCTACTAAAACATGGCTCTCTCTCCTATGCACACTGAGTCTGCAGACCTAGTGTTAATGCAAGATGCCCTGCTGCTATGCATGGTTATCATAAGGGACCACTGGATTAATCCTTGCTGCCTGCTGGTGCTTTTGGTTGAGTTTATTTGATTTTTCATTTAAAAAATAAATCTTCCTTATAAGGCCAGGCCCTGTGGCTTGTGCCCGTAATCCTAGCAATTTGGGAGGCTGAGGCAGTAGGATTGCTTAAGGCCAAGAGTTTGAGTCCAGCCTGGGCAACACAGTGAAACCCCATCTCTACATAAAATACAAAAATTCAAAAATTAGCCAGGCATGGTGGCACACATCTGTAGTCCCAGTTACTTGCAGGCTGAGGCAGGAGGATCACTTGAGCCCAGGAGTTTGAGGTTGCAATGAGCTATGATGATGCCACTGCACTCCAGCCTGGGCAACAGAGCAAGATCCTATCTCAAGAAAAAAAAATCTTTCTTATAAAGAAAAGAATCTTGGCTGTTTCTCTCCCTCTCTCATCTACAACAGCCCCTTCCCTGACCTATGTTTCCTTGCTGCTCTTCTTTAGATGATTTAATTTGTCACAAATTTACACCTCAATTAATTTAAGAGCTCTGTGATATAAGTGACTTTTCTAAACTCTCTAAGCTTTGGTTTCCTCTCCTCTAAATTTAGGATAAACAATCCCTACCACATTAGCTTATTATGAGGAATGAGTGGGTACAAAGAACTTGGCATGTAGTAAATGCTCAACAAATGACTGCTATCAGATTTGGTTTTTTAAATTGGTAACTGTTCGAGAGGACCCAGATTGTAACCTGGGTAGTGAGTTTCAAAATAAGGAAGCTGAATAAATGAATAAAGAAGTAATGTTTGACCAGGAATAACGGAAGAGTAATGCATAGATGAACTGATGTTGGAAAAAATAGGTGAAATGGAAATTCTATTAATAAAATCGGGTGGACTGAACCCTGCATAGGAATCATTGCATTTTAAAGGTTCGTGTTCCACTTCCTTTGGTAAAAATAGGGCTCTTTTAAAATCTTAAATGGATTAAGTTGTATTACTCTCTGAAAGTTTATAAACTGTTCTGAAATGGTTAGAACTACAATTCATTGGGAAATATTGGTATATTGTAACTCTGCTTAAGATACTTATTAATATGTATTAATAAAACTCTCCAAACCATCCAAATACTTAAGAGTATAGTTGTGATAACCAAAAGAAAACCACAAAGATTTCAAATTAATATTATAGTTGTACAGACACTCCGAACTGGTTTCAGTCTTGCTTCAGTTGTCGACAGCACACACACATATATTTTTCAATGGCCTTACGCCATTGTAAGAAAGTTGGAGAAATAGCAGAAGCTAGGATGGAACATAGGACTCAGAATATCCCATATAACAGAAAGAGGACCTGCTTTGGCAGGCATCCAAGCTCAAGTCTTTTAGAAGAGCCAAAACCAATAGAGAAAGTATCAATTGGTAATAATTCCTTTATCAGAAATACTGAGTTTAGGTTTGGTCCAGAAATATTTCCACCTAAAGAAGTTTAAAGAAAATAACAAAAGAAGCAAAACTAATATTTCATTCCTGATGGTATGACACAGAATATTCTTAGTAGATTCAAGCTTTATTGAGATTCTGAAGGTTTCAAATGTCAACAAGTATTTTTCCCTTGGTTAGAGCATCTTCAAGTCATGGTCCATGTTTCAGTCACCTTGACTTTCCAAGAGCCTTTCACACAGTTCCAAATGTATAACAAGCATTCAATAAATGCGCCTTGACTGAGGGAACAAAAGGGCAAGTTAGTGAAGAATAATGAGGATGATTTATAATTTGTTGAGATCACTTATGTTCTATACAATCGCACATGGTAGTATTTTTACAATCTATTTCTCTCTTATTGTTTCAATAACCAAAACCATAACTGCCAGTTCTCTTATGAGACCAAAGGATAGAAATGTTTCTCAGATTACTACTTTTGCTAGGCAAATTTTGCTCATTTTCTCTGTTTTATAAGAACTCATGCTCATGCGGTGGCTGGATCCTAGTGGCGTCCAGACTGCTGATTAAGTTTATAGGAAGAAAGTCAGGCAGCATTACTTAAAAGAGCACCTTTACCCAGAACTTCAGAGACTAAATTTAACCTTTTCATGTCTCTAACTTCTCACCAGTAAAAGAGAAAAGGAATTAAAATTAAAAATAAACGATTAATTTAATTGACTTTTCAAAGAAGATACTGCAAAACCAAGTAATAGCATTAGTAGTGATAAAATTGTGTTCCTGAAAATATATTGGACAGAAAAAATATAGTTTGGTTGTGCTTTGCTCTTCCGAATAACATGCCAGTATTTTTATTTGAAGTCCCAAAAAAGTAATTAGTGTTTACATTTTAGAGCAAATTTTGTATTTAAGGTTTATTCAGGTTTTTTCCTTTATTTTTTTTATGCTTCAGGTACTTCAAAGCTTCTTTGTTAATTAATTAATTGGAAGACAAACTTCGCATCTATTTATTAAAGTGAACCAGAAAAAAAAGGGTTTCTTAAGAAATGACTGTAAAATAAAGTGGGTATGGCCTGAACATTGCCAGTGTTCTAGATGCTCATTGAGAATCCAGGCCCCGTGATCCTGAGAGAAGATTATAACCACAGATTAGCTCATGTACATTTTGCGAAATAGCTAGTTACTTAAGATCTCAGAACAATTCAGCAAGGACACTATGTTAGTCCTCCCACAAAATGCTTTAAAGATGAGAGAAAGAAGTCAGTGAGATGTGGCCTTAAGCATTTCTTTTGGCAGAAGAAAAAATTGTCTTACATAGCTTTTAAAACCTGCCCAAAATTGATTTAAAAAAAATGAGTCAAAAATGATGAAGAAGTTGAGTTTAGCAAAGTAACAATTATGCTTTTAACATTACAATAGAGGAAATTTTTCCATTGTTAACAGTGATTATCTTTGTGTTGTAAAAATAGGGTGATTTTAAAAATACACTCCTTATATGTGAATATGTGTAACTTATTTTCTGATAAAAGTAAATATGATAAACAATATGTTGGATTTCTCTGTCTTTTAACTAAGAGTTTTGTAATCAGACATCTATACAATTACACTTATTCATGAGGGTATAAGAAGGTTAATGAAACACAAAAATAGCATATTTTTCTTTATTAAAATATGCAAAAATCATGCTGAGATGAGCTGAATTTTTTGTATCCAAAGTAAGGTACTGCTTATGATCGGTAATTTTTTTTTTCAGATCTCTGTAGCTGGAGGGCTTTTTATAATAATTTTGTTTTATTAAATGACTTAGATCAAAACAGTGACCCAGGTAATTATATTTTAGGGAATAAGTTGAAATTATGTAATTTGTTGGTCAAGTGTATAATTTCACTTTTAGGTGAATTTTTAATCCTGTGTTAGGTAGGGGAGGGAGAGCAAGAAGTTCCAAAAGTCAAAGAGGTAAGTATTAAATAAAACTTTTCAACCTTAAATCTCCCTTTAGATTTCAGGTAAACCAACTTTTTTATAGCCTTCACAATAATGAAGGCATGAATTCAACTGTGTTAATTCAGATGAAATTCCTCTCATCTGTGGCTAAGAGGGCACATCCCTTCTCTTACTCATAACCCACCAGCCACCTGTCAGCACTGCATGCCTTAGTTTTTTTCCCATGTCATTCTTGACTTTTGCACACTCAGGCACTTGGAACCATCTAGTTACTTCTTGGTAAAGTGCTTGGGAGAAATCTACACGAGGGAATATTATCCCGTGGATACCCCAGTCTCCTCTCCCAGCTGCAACTGATCAGCATCTTGGGTGAGCTAACTAGCTCAAGTCAGTGAAAGGAGGCAGTCAGTCATCAGTGTGGCATCCTTGTCAAAGTGTCTCCAGTCTGCCCTTGTTTTCAGTGCTTCTTAAAATATAAGGTTAAGAGCAGCCCCCAGTACCTGGTAGCTGCAGCTTCGTGAAAGAATCCCAAGCAGGCATCAGCAAGCTGTTGGAGGTTCTCTGTGATTAGGACCCCAGAGGTGCTGTGTTACCCAGTCAATGAGCATTATTTAAAGACCTAATACTTGGTCACTCTTAATAAGCCTATCTTTCTTCTTAAAGTTACCTCCTGAGTGCCTTTTCTCCCCTGCCTTTCACAAATATCTGTCATTTGTTTCCCAGACTTAATGATTCACTCCACCCTCTCACTTCCTCATCACACCAATTCAGTTATGGGAATTGCCCACAAACATGGATGCTTAATGTAGACGTCCACATTTTCTTTCCTTTCACCAGCCCAGGTATCAGTATCCAGCTCTAGTAGCAAGGTCCTTCTTCCTCTAACCTTCCTGTGGAGTTACAGGACAACATTTGTTCCTCTACTTGACAGCATGGGGCTGTCTCTCCGCGGGAAAAGTTGCCCACCTTATTGGCACAAATATGCTTATTGCCAGAATAACCAAGAATACTAATAAGTCTGTTTGAGTCTTTCATTTTTTTTACTTACACATACTTGTAAATCTGATTGCTGATTAGTAGTTATCAAAACCATTGTGGAAATACAAGGACTTACATGCAAATGTTCATAGCAGTATTATTCATAGTATGCCCAACACTAGAAACAACCCAAATATCTATTACCTGGTGAATGGGTAAACAAAAAGTGGCATATCCATAGAATGAAATCCTTATTTACTGATTCCCATAGGTGTACCTCAAAAACATCATGCTAATTGAAAGAAGCCAGGCACAAAACACTAAATATTATATGAATCCATTTAAATGACATTTCCACAAAAGACATGGAAACCAGATCAGTAGTTACTCGGGGTCAGGGATGGAAGTGAGGGTTGACTGCAAAGAGACACTAGGGAACTTTTCAGAATGACGGAAGTGAATTGTGGTTATGACTGCATGATTGTATTAATTTACTAAAACTCATTGAATTGTACCCTTAAAAGGTGAATTTTATGGTATATAAATTATGCTTCAAGCTTTTAAAAATAGTGAAGATACCTTTTCTTAAAGTCACAAAACTATACTTTTGCATTGTTTTATTTCACGTATTTTTCCAGTTAAATTCTACCTACACACACACACTTTTTGTTCCAGCTCCAGTGTTCCTTAGACAAAGGTTTCTTAAGTTTAATGTGCACCTGGGATCTGGGTAAAATGGGATTGTTATTCTGTGGCTGTGGGGTGGGAACTGAGATTCTGCATTTCTAACTAGCTCCCAGCTTCTGCTCTGGGAACCATGGTTTTTGTAGCAAGTGTGCAGTTGCCTGTCCACTTGCTGGGCCTGTAAGAGTCATGTGACTTCAATTATAAATAAGTGGAAATATTCGTAATTTCATCCAACAGCTTATGACACATAAAGAAGCTGTTTAATGAATAAATGGTTTAGCTATGTCAGTGCTAGGTCTTTGCCCTTTAAAATACTCGTTGCTGCCTTGCATTGCTCTCAGTGGCCATTTAAATTAAACCTGATGATGGCTTTAGTCCTCTGATCCCCTGTCAAGGTCTGTTGTTAACATGGTTTTAGGAACACTTGTCTCTGGGAACTGAGAGATCTGAAGAAGCAGTTTACCTACATAAACTTTTCCATTAGAGGTAATGCAATTCAAATGCCTGATGCTTTTGTTTTAATTTTAAATACATGTGTCTAGAAGACATTATACTGGGTCAATTTGAAATTCTTTTTTTCCTGTCCAAATATTGTTTTGGGTTCAAATACTAAGGACATTGTAAATGGTGGCTGTCTTTGTCCCCTTGTGCTGTTATAACAAGATACCTGAGACTGGGTAATTCATAAAGAACAGAAATTTATTTTTTACAGTTCTGGAGGCTGGGAAATCCAAGATCAAGTCATCAGCATTTGGTATCTGGTGAGGGCTTCTTGCTTCATTCTCTTTTTTAAATTTATTCATTATTGTTTTCATTTTTAATTTTTTTTCTTTACTTCAGAATATTACAGGGGTACAAACGTTTAGGTTACATATATTGCCTTTGCACCACCCAAGTCAGAGCTACAAGTGTGTCCATCCCCCAGACAATGCGCACCTCACCCATTAGGTGTGAATATACCCATCGCCTCCTCCCCCCTCCCACCTGCCCGACACTATATGAATATTACTTCCATATGTGCGCATAAGTGTTGGTCAATTAGTACCAATTTGAAGATGGCGAGTATATGTGGTGCTTGTTTTTTCATTCTTGCAATACTTTGGAGAATGGGCTCCAGCTCCATCCAGGATAATACGACAGGTGTTAGTTCACGATTGTTTTTTGTGACTGAGTAGAGCTCCACAGTATACATATACCACATTTTATTAATCCACTCATGTATTGATAGGCACTTGGGTTGTTTCCACATCTTTGCAATTGTGAATTGTGCTGCCATAAACATTCAAGTGCAGATGCCTTTATTGTAAAATGTCTTTTTTTCCTTAGGATAGACACCCAGTACTGGGATTGCTTGATCAAATGGTAGTTCTACTTTTAGTTCTTTGAAGTATCTCCCTATTACTTTCCATTACTGTACTAGTTTGCAGTCCCACCAACAGTGTATGAGTGTTCCTACCTCTCTGAATCCATGGCAACATTTGTTGTTTTGGGGACTTTTTGATAAAAGCCAATTTCACTTGCTTCATTCACAAATGGTGGAAGTGGTAAAAAGTGCAAAAGGGACGAATACTGTGCCCTCACATGGCAGAAGGGTGGAAGGGAGCCAGCCCACTCCTCCAAGCCCTTTTATAACGGCCCTAATTCCATCCAGGAGGGCTCAGTCCTCATTTCTTAATCACCTCCTAAAGGCCCCACCTCTCAATATTATCACATTGACCATTAAGTTTCACCACAGGAATTTTAGGGGACACACTCAATCCATTGCAGAGACTTAGAGAGAAGGCATGGCATGGTAGAAAGGACACTTGTCACAGCTCAGGAACTCTGACTGCAGGTAAATGTTCTGTGGCTACCTGCATGTGCTACTGTGAAGATGTTGCCATATTTCACCACCTGTAAACTAGAAATGTTTTTGCCATAGATCTCACCTCTTGGCAGTCTGTTGAAGCTTTTGACTTCAACGTTTCTAAAAACCCATTTTGAAATGAACAAAATTAATATATGCTGAAGAAAGCAACTGTATTAAAATGGAGTTTTCAAAATTAAAAAAGATACAGTGATATATGTGGTTTTTGAAATTAATACATTAAGTAAAATCTACTAGCAAATCTAAGTAGTGATGAAAATAAAATATTTTGAGATCTCTACAATAGCTAAATATATTGTGAAAATATCTATAATTTTTATTGATAACAAAGTGTTATGTATTGATAATACCACTGTAGTTTGCTACTTTTGTTCATAATTGAAGGAAATTTTAAAGTTAAGTAGGAGGCTAATGAAAATAAAGATGTATTATTTCCCATTGTAGCTTGCAAAATCTCTGAATCCTATTCAGGACAGCTTGGGCGTCTGTGGTCCCCCGATTAAGAACATCTGCACTAGAAATTCTCCAAAATCTAAAATTTAGCAATTAACTGATGATGATTTGAGTAATAAGTTAAAGTTTCTAATCCTGGAACATCTTTAAATAATTTAGAATGCTATCACATATTTTCCTGAGAATGAACCTGCTGGGAAAGTACAGTGTCTTTTAATCTCTTTTATTGTAGATGAGGGAACTTAGATAAAGTTGGAGTGGCTTAGCAGAATTCTTATAACTGGTTAGTGATAAATCCTTTGACATTAGATCTGACAGTTTCTGGGACTCTTTTTTATGTCATCTTTCAATTTAGGAAATTAAATAGTGGCATTTTCTTATTCACCTTCACTATATAATTTAAACATTACAAAATTACTTATTAGAGACCTTCAAACTTTTGACCTAAAAGATAAACTTAAATATTTAGGCCAATCCTTTGATGGTATGGATAAAAAAGTGAGGCTTATTAAAACAACAATCAGATAACACTATACGCCTACTAGAATGGTCAAAAATCTACGACACTGACAATAACAAAAACGAATGCTGGCGAGGTTGTGGAACTCTCATTTATTGTTGGAACTCCTTATATGGGAACATCAGGAACTCTCATTTATTGTTGCTGGGAATGCAAAATTTTACAGCAACTTTGGAAGACAGTTTGGCAGTTTCTTACAAAATTAAACATAATCTTACCATATAACCCAGCAATCATGTTCCAGAGTATCTACACACAGGAGTTGAAAACATATATGTACATAAAAAAATTGCACACGGATGTTTACAGCAGCTTTATTCATAACCGCCAAAACATAGAAGCAAGCATGTCCTTCAGTAAGTGTATGGATCAACCGTGACACATCCAGACAGTGGAATATTATTCAGTGCTAAAAAGAGATGAGTTATCAATCCATAAAACGAAATGGAAGAACCTTAATTGCGTATTCCTAAGTGAAATAAGCCAATCTGAAAAGGCTACATTCTGTACGATTCCAACTATGTGGCATCCAAAAAATTGTAAAATGATAAAGACAATAAAAAGATCAGTTTTTGCCATGGGTTGTGGGAGAGGAAGGGATGAATAAGTGGAGCCCAGATGTTTAGGGCAGTGAAAATAGTCTGTATGATACTATAATAGGGGATACATGTCATATGCATTTATCCAGGCCCAGAATGCACAGCACCAAGAGTGAACTCGTATGAAAAGGGTGGACTTTGGGTGATTATGATGTGTCAATGCAGTTTCATTGGTTGTAACCAATGTATCTCCCTGGTGGGGAATGTCTGTAATGGGGAGGCTGTGCATGTCTAGGAACAGAAGGTATATGGATAATTTTCATACCTTTCTCTCAATTTGACTGTGAATCTAAAACTGCTCCAAAACATCAAGTCTTTAAAAAAAATAAGTGAAGTTCATAAATATCAAGTGTCATGCCCAAGGCATGGCCCATGCCTTTCTAATTTTCCTTTGCCCTGTAGCATTTTATCATGAAAAGGACAGGAATCAGAGGTTTCTCTGAAAATCCAAGAAAGTCAGAAATATTTGAAAAACCAAAATATTTTTGAAAACTAAAAAATAAGGCTTCCTGTCTGTAGGAACGGATTGTGAACCAGCCTAAAGAAAGAGCTCCCTTGAGGGTTGGATATTGATATCATAAATGCCTGACCAGGTTTGGAACGTGAGGAGGAGGCTGTAAAACAGAGATTACACAGAGCTAGAACAGGAGAGGGCTTAAGTGATGTGGAAGCCTGGTAAGGACAGAGTGATCCAGTCTACAAGTCAGCTAAGCTGGAGATTTGTAAACCGCATGGCAGGCTGGCAACAAGCTGGCCATCACTGTTAGCTTGCTCAGTAAGCAGGCTTCATTGAACAGAGTATGATGTGAATTATAGTATTATCTTCTTGAAATAAATAATGGGAAGGATGGAGCCATGACTACTATAACATGTACATTTAGGAGGTAATGGTGAAGTGGGATTTTTTGAAATCATGTCTTAGTTAGTAAGTCTTAGTAAGATTGTGTACAATGACCAAGATCCACTAATCTGTAAATACTATAGGAACGTAAAAATGAGTAGGATGTGGATTCCGTTTTCAAGAAGCTTATAATCAAAGGTAGTTGAGGTCAAATCCAAACTCTGCCAATTCACTAGTTGATTGTCTAATTGTGTGGCCTTGGGGAGTCTCTTCCTTCATAAGATGTATGTGGTTTATAATGAAAAAACCTTATAGGGTTGTCATGAGAACTAAATGTGTTTATTGGATAGCTGGCTCTGTTTGTTGGATTGACAGCTATCAGTCAATCCCATAACCCATTTAGCCATGAGTTAATCTACACAGTCTTCAGGAATTGCAAAACTTAAGAGTCCTATACAATTGTTTCATGCTGTTGTATTAAAATCCTTTAATCAATCATGCACCATAAACTGATCTTTTAACCTAGATGTGGAATGTTAAATTGTTATGAACTTGTTTCTGCTTTTCTACAGTTTCCTCACCTGTTTAGTTCTGCTAGTTTTTACCATCTTCATTGGTAACAACTCCTCTGTGCACATTTGTAGGATAATTGATATGATTGTAGAATAGAGTAGAAAAATGAAGTCCCATTTTAATATTGTGAGGTTTGCTGTTTTTAGATTTTATGATAAATTCATCTTATCCGGTACCTGGGACAGCCAGACAATTTGATAACACCTAGAGATAGGAGAGGAGGCAATTGACTGCCAGGGTGGTTACTGATCATTAGTATTAACAAAAAGGCACATGGTAAAAGATTTTTAATCATGTATTCTGAAAAGAAAAATAAATTTCTAGAATTCAGATTAAGTGGCTTTTCTCTACATAGAATATTTTTCTAAATATGTGCACTTTTATCAATTCATCTTGACATATTATTTTACTGTAAAACATATGATAACTGAAAAATTTTGCCTGAAATGTGAAAAAATAGGTGTTACTCTCAGACTTTTAATATAGGATACATATCTAGTGAAATATTAATAGCACTGGATCGATTCCCTAATTTATCAAAAGCCAGGAACTCCAGGGGGGTTTAAAGTATGCATTAAAATGTTGTCTACATACTAAAAATCAGAGTGGAAGAGAGTAAACGAATTGATGAGCAGAGTATCCACGACTCATACACAAAGATCTAAAATATATTTCTCATGTGATATAGGAAATTATAAATTATACCGTGCACTAAATTACTATATTTGTCATAAGTGTGTTTTTCCTATATTAAAAATAAAATATTAAATACTAACATAATTTATGGATTTTTTTTCTGTTTGATATCCAGACATTGCCAACTTTGTTCAGCCAACCTTTACCTGGAAAACTTTCTAAAGTAATAAGTTAGCTCAATTTCTTACCTATTTGGACACCAATCTCTCAATATGCACTTCCAATTAATGGTAGATATGCTGTAGAATCATGCCTATCTAACAAGAGAATGATGTCAAATTCTAGCTACCAAGTCATATTTTCCTTATTAATAGCTCATTTTGGGTCTGTTAATAAAAGCTGTTTTATCATTCCTTAGATGAAGACAGTAGTTTTTATAATTTATTAAGGAGTCACAATGAATTTAATATTATAATTTTAAAGATACAGAAAACACTAAATTGAGGTTTTTAAAATTAAGCATAGTATAAAATTTTTCATTAGATTAAAAATAATTAATGTATCACTTCATTTCCAAATGACTAATTAATGGAGAAATGGTGTAGGTAAAGAAGCACAGAAGGAGGAAGATGGAAGAAGGAAAAGAAAAAAGAGAAAGAGAGCAGAAGGGATAGGGTCAAGAGGTAGAGAAAGCAGAAAGATATTTAGTGGATTCACAGATACATGCAAGTTACAATAAATGGTTTTATCTTCTTTAATTGTGTATACTTCAAATCACTTTAGCTATGAGTTGCTACTTGCTATTTATATTTTTGAAATCTTTATTCATCAGTTTATTTCACTCATTCCATAAACATATATGTGCTGGGATTACAGGCATGAACTATCACACCCAGCCTTGCTCCAATCTTTAAACCATTACATTATCCACTCAGAATAGGTTACCAGACACAAATCATTCCTTGGTTCCACCAGCATTATGCAGAATAATATCATTTCTGTACCAGATAAAACCCCACCAAGGGCCTGGGATTTGAGTGTTTTTCTTACTTCAATGACATAGTATTGTGCAAGTTATTAAAGATAACTTTGTAAGCTCAAAATATTTAAAATATCTCCCTGACTTGCAGCGAGTAACAATCCTCCCAATCTCACCGTATTTAGATCTGTAATTCTAGCCATTTCTTCCTTTCCACTCACTCCTTTGTTTGCAAGTAGTATAGGATAAGTATGCCTTTCCTGTTTCAAAAGGTATATATATTGAGTGATTATTTTCCCTGGCTTAAGAGTTTTATGTAACTCCCATATTTTTTTCCCAAATTATAAAATGCTACGGGAGAGAAACGATGCTTTAATTAAGAGACCCACATAGCAAAATGCACGTATAGTAGCAAAAAGAAAAAAAAATGCCCACTTAATAGGAGGAAGTAAATGAGGATTATGTTGCTTTGATATCTCTTAGCTTTCAGAGAGAACATGTAATTTGAGTAATCTGTATCTAATTCCAGGAATCATAATGTTATGAGACTGTTGAGCCTACTAACTTCTACCCAGTAGAAGTAGGGTTAGCAACTGGGGGCATTTATCAGTTAATGGGTTTGCTCAAGAAATAAGTTAAAATATTGGTGCAACTCTAGTTCTTCTCAATAGTCAGAATGGGAATAGTAGTGCTTGTGTCTCAGAAACTGATTTAAAAAATACCATTTTATATACAACATGAGTGGCTAGTCCACTAAAAGTGGCATGCTCTCTGGAGTGAACTTAGAATAAGGTTATGGAACTTTATTTTTTAAATTTTATTCCTTTGTTCTTTGTCTTGCATCATCCCTTCCCTTTTTCCTTTCTTTATAATCATCTGTGCCTCTTACTCTTGCTGACTTTAGTGTGCTATGTTAGGTTGGATAGAAGCTCACACAGAAAACTATAAGTATATTGTATTCCAGAGGGAAAAAAAATCATCCTAAGTAAGTATTAAATCTGTTTTTTAGAATTCAGGAGATTTGTCCTTGTTATAGAATCCCCACAATTCTCTTCAATTCTCTTTGCTCCTTAAACATAAAATTGTTGGGCTACTTTCATTTCAAGAGTATTAGTAATGATGCTATAATTGTTAGATAAAGCAGTCTAGACTAGTTTTATTTTTAATACTTTGATACATTCAAGTTAAATAACATTTTCAGGGTCCTATAGTACAATTTTATAAATTGCTGCATTCCAGTAACTAATTAGTACTATTAAACTAGATTATTTTAAAGTTGCATTCCTTTTTGACAAAATGTGATTTGTCATCGATGGTTACATTTATCAAAAATTTGAGTGCCTGATAAACCCCAGATGCCAAAATGCTCCTTAATTATTTTTTGTTCACATTTTAACTTGGAATGAAAAAGATAATTTATAGATTAGTATATGGGTGCTTGTGTCAGGGGGTATTCACACATTAAATTAAATGTATACAAATGTTACATAAAATATCTTATGAAGGGCAAGTGTCATGATATATTCTGGCATATACTTATTTGAAAACACATTTGTGCCCAAATTTTACTCAAAAGTTCATGTGGATAACCCATATAATTTAATGCCTCATAAGGAAGTCATGTATTTAAAAAATGTCAGTACCTTGAACATTGGTATGTGCTAACCATGAGTAACAAAATATATAACATAAAATTTATGTGAAAGTTTTTCTGAATGCACATGTACACATATTCTATATTAATGCTTTTACAAATTTTTGATAAATATAAGTGCTTTTCTTTTGATGTGCAGCTGAATTTGGTTTGCTAGTATTTTATTGAGAATTTTTGGATTTATATTTATAAGGGATATTAGTCTGTAGTTTTCTTTTTTTGTTGTGTCCTTTCCTGGCTTTGATATCAGGTGATATTGGCTTTGTAGAATGAGTTGGAGAGGATTCCTTCCTTCTCGATCTTATGAAATAATTTCTGCAGTATAGGAACCAGTTCTTCTTTGTAGGTCTGGTAAAATTCGGCTGTGAAACCATTTGGTCAAGGACTTTTTTTTTGTTGGCAGATTTTTTATTGCTGCTTTTTATTGCTGCTTTTATTGCTGCTTCGTTACTTGATATTGGTCTGTTCAGGCATTCTATTTCTTCCTGGGCCTAGGGAGGTTGTGTGTTTCCAAGAATTTATCTATTTCTTCTATTTCTTCAAATTTATATGCATAGAGATTTTTATAGTATTCAGAGAAGATATTTTGTATTCCATGTATCAGTTGTACTATCTCCTTTTTCATTTCTGATTGAGCTTATTAGGGACCTTTCTTTTCTGATTCTGATTAATGTAGTGAGAGGCCTGTCAATTTTGTTTATCTTTTCAAAGAACCAACTTTTTGTTTCATTAATCTTCTGTATAATTCTTTTATTATCAATTTTGTTTAGTTCTGCTCTGCTGCTCCGACCTTAGTTATTTCTTTTCTTCCTGTGGGTTTGTGAATGATTTGTTCTTCCTTTTCCAATTCCTTGAGATGATTCATTAGATTGTTGATTTGTGATCTTTCTGTCTTTTCAATGCAGGCATTTATGGATATAAATTTTTCTCTCAGGATTGCTTTATCTGTGTCCCACAGATTTTGATAACTTGTGTCACCTTTGTCATTTAGTTCAAAGAATCTTTTGATTTCCATCTTTTTTTTTTTTTAGGGCTTCTATCTTTTTTTTTCCCTTCCAATTTATTTATTTATTTTCTTTTTAAAAAAAATCTCAGAATACTATGGGGGTACAAAAATTTTGGTTACATATAATGCCTTTGCATCACCCAAGCCAGAGCTACAAGCGTGCCCATATCCCACACAGTGTGCTCCACACTCATTAGTTATGAGTTTACCCATCCCCACCACACCCCTCCCACCTGCCCAACACCCGATGAATATTACTTCCATGTGAGCATCTAAAGTATTGATCAATTAGTAACAGTTTGATGGTGAGTACATGGGGTGCTTGTTTTTCCATTCCTGTGATACTTCACTTATTAGAAAGGGCTCCAGCTCCATCCAGGATAATACAAGAGGTGCTAGATCACCACTGTTTTTTGTGGCTGAGTAGAACTCCATGGTACACATATACCACATTTTATTATACCACTCTTGTGCCTTTAGTTTTTCGGGATTTTATGCTGGTGGGTGTCTGTTGTGTTGATATGTGTATAATGTAGTTTTGAGTAATTTCTGTAGGGCAAGTCTTGTCTTGACACATTCCCTCAGTATTTGCTTGTCTGAGAAAGTCTTTATTTCTCCCTCATATAAGAAACTTAGTTTTGCAGGATACAAAATTCTAGGCTGGCCATTATTCTGTTTGAGAAGACTGAGAATGGGGCCCCAGTGCCCTCTGGCTTGTAAGATTTCTCAGTTGAGAAATCTGCAGTTAGTCTGATGGATTTTCCTTTGTAAGTTATCGGTTACTTTTGCCTTACAACTCATAGAAGTGCCTCTTTCATGTTTATTTTGGCCAGTCTGATGATTATGTGTTGTGGTGATTGCCTCTTTGCGACGAATCTCCGAGAAGTCCTTTGAGCTTCTTGTACCCGAATATCTGATTTCTAGCAAGGCCAGGGAAATCTTTTTCAATTATTCCCTCAAGTAGGTTTTCCAACTTTTGTGTATTTTCTTCTTTGCCCTCAGTGATATCTATGATTCTTATGTCAGGCCTCTTTATATAATCCCATATGTCTTATAAGCTTTGTTTGATAAATTTACATTGTTTTAGGAGGATTCTTTAGAACTAGATTTTGGCTGTTCTTTGAAGTATTTTTATTGTAATTCTCTTTGATTTCAGTTATATTTAAGGTGGCATCATACATAATAACATTAATGTGAATGATCTGTGTTTTCATTGTGGTTAGAATTTTGTATTTATTGTACACTGGCTATCTGTGCAATTTTGATAATAAGGTTGGTCATTCAAAATCATTCTGAAAGGGAAGTGGCTTATAGAGCCATGTTTCAGATTGGCAAAGACTGAAGCTATGGCTTGCTTACAAATCTTTAATTTCTTTACAAGAAGACATCACTGTATGTTTGGTGCCCTTAGTGGCCTTTCATTAGCCCCTAACATCAACTGTCTGAATTTGTGTATCTGACATTGGATAAAATGTTTATGTTTTTTACCTGCAAGAAGCTCAGAAACATGGCAATGAAAGTGAATTTCAAAGCCCTTGGAACCAAATTATAGTTGTCTATAGCTTTTATATTTCTTAAGTTTTTAAATTACAAACCCTCATTAATGGATATTTCTATAACTTTTTAGACATACTGATTCACAATGATAAATATCTTTGTTGGGAGATACATCACTGTGATTGAACCCACAGAATTCTCTTCTTCAAGAACAATAGTCTTTGCTCCTCAAACAGAAAATTGCTGGGTTACTTTTATTTCCAGAGTATTATTAATGATGCTATTATTGTTAGGTAAAATAGGCCAGACTAGTTTTATTTTTAATACTTTGATAAATAACATTTTCAGGATATTATAAACCATACAGTTTCCTTTTTTTAAACTCTAGTTTTCAAGATCTTATCATCAAGGTAATCATTAAAAAAATTATTTTTACTTACCAGGGGTAAGTGGTTCTCAATCCTATAGGCATCAAATCCACTTTGTATAGCAAATATCTGAGAATGCCCCTTTACTATTTTGACATGAAATTCATAGACAATATAATCTGCTTTTATTCATAATAAAAAAGCTATAATGTAATATTCTACTGTAATATAAAGGAAATATTGAAGGAGAGTGTTTTCAAATATAAATTATAGGTATTTCAATGTCTAAATTCTGAAGGTAATCCACACAAGAAGACATAATGATGCCATATGATTCCACCATAGGTGGAATCACTGTGAATGCAACAGTTACAAATGCAGATTGATGCAGATGTGTTGCATTGTGTATTCAGATACCACTAATGGAAGTGCCATGGAAGATGTGATTTTCTTAAATGCTAAACAATTCTTGGTAATGGTCAAATAAAACAAAAGATAGCCTTTCTTTGAATTGCATGCAGTTGCATTTTTGTAAGAACTAGTATATATAGTATATATACTACCACTTAAATAGCTCTGAAATCCATCAACTATTCTCCATTTCCATTTCCACTGTCAACACAGTAGTATATATAGTATATATTAGTGTATATATATATATATATATGTGTGTGTATAAAACACAGTTACCATTTAAGTCTTGATAATTTTAATATGCCTTCCCCACATGAAAGTATGTGTATATGTGTGTTTGTATATGTCTAATGGAATTGTGATTTAAGTGCAGGTATTTATAAATAGGTTTTTCACCCACAGAAATGTTCTGAGAGTCACTAAAAATTTGTGCAGGATGCAAAATAATTCCTTCTTGTGTGTAGGACTGTCTCACCCGCTGTAGGGCACAGCATCTGTGACTTCTGTATTCTAAACGCCAGCAGCGCTTACCTTTACACACGAGCAAATTTCCAAAATTCCTCTAGGATACATTGTCATCTCTCTTAATTACCACTACTGGAGATATTTCTTACTCTACATCATTCCATCACTTTATATCTTCTCTTCAATCTACTTTAATCTGGCTTTTACTATCTCCTCATCCACCCAGTCCAAACTCAAAGAACTGTATTGAAATAGTGCTCACTAATGTCACTAAGGGCTACAAGTTGCTAAATGCTCATATCTACCGTTTAAGCAGCCTTAGACATAGATTCCCTGCCTGAACCACCTCAGTGACCTCCATGGTAACGTACCCTTCCGATGCTACTCCCTACTCTCTGGCTCTTTTTACCGGCCTCTTTTCTAAGTAATCTTTAAACATCGTAGTTCCTTAGGGCTTGATCCTAGGCCCTTTCTAACCTTGCTCACCTATTCCCGTGGTTTAATTTCCAACTAAACGTGAATGGTGTCTATAATTAGATTTCTAGCTTAGAACTCTCTCCTGACTCCAAACTTGTATATTAATTCAACTGCCTACTCAAAAGTTCCACATCACCGTTTCACATGCATTTGAAACGCAATGTGGCTGAGACTCAATTCATGTCCTTCCGCCCAAAACCTGGCTTCCTCCAGTGTTTCCTGGCTCAGTAAATGCAGCAACATCTGCCCAATGCCTCATGCCAGAAGCCTAGGTGCCATCCAGGACACATCTCCAGATCATCTAGTCAATCTGTTACCAAGTTCTGTATATTCTACCACTTAAATAGCTCTGAAATCCATCAACTATTCTCCATTTCCATTTCCACTGTCAACACAGTAGTCTGTCAAAGTCATCCTCTAACTAGTTACAAACTAGTTCTTAACCTGTTTTTTTAGGTGCCTTCACTTCTTCTAATTACCCCTCTAAAAGTCAGTTAGAACGAGCTTTTGAAAACATCCTGATCTCGTCACAGGGCCCAATTTCTTTGATACATTAGAGCAGGAGTCTGCAAGATAATGACCCTTGAGCCAAATCTGGACAATCCCCTAGTTTTGTAAATAAAGTTCTATTGGAACACAACCACACTTGTCTGTTTACATATTATCTATCTATGGCTGCTTTCTCATTATAGCAACAGAGTTGAGTACCTGCAAAAGAGACTTCATGTTCCCCAAAGCGTAAAATATTTACTATCTCTTTAGAGCAAAAAAAAAAAATTGTGAACACATGCATTAGGCACATACTAAATATGTACTAGGCCAGGTATGGTGGCTCACGCCTATAATCCTTACACTTTGGTAGTCTGAAGTGGGAAGATTGTTTGAGCCCAGGATTTCGGCCAGCCTGAGCAACATAGCGAGATACCATCTCTACAAAAAACTTTTTGAAAATTTTAAAAAATTAGCCAGGTGTGGTGGTGCACACCTATAGTCCCAGCTACTCAGGAGGCTCAGGCAGGAAGATCACTTGAGCCCAGGAGTTTGAGGTTGCAGTGAGCTATGATAACACCACTACACTCCAGCCTAAGCAACAGAGCAAGACTATGTCTCAAAAAAAAAACCAAACAAACAAGCAAGAAAATGCATTAAATTTAATGAATTGTTTTATATCATATTCTCCAAATATAGCATAGCTCTCTTTACTATATGGACCCTAAGACATGGTTCTTCATAATTTTTTCTTGTAGACAGAGACCTCATGTTCAATTCAGACTTTGTGTTCTGTTCAGACTTCAACCATGTGAAGAAAGTCATTATGTATTTGGCATCAATGATAGTAGATCCCAAAGTAGTTATTTGCAATACCTTTCAAATGTGTGCTCTTTGAGAGCCAGCTTCCAGCTAACTGTCCCTCACTCAGACACTCACTTGCTGGCACCCAGTTTAGATGTTCCTTTTAAAGAGAATGCCAAGATATTGTATCTGATTTTCTAAAACAGTTTGACAATCCATCCTCCAAGCATATTCATTATCAAGTAAATATTTATTCAGAATGATCTGTCTTTTGGTTATGGCTGTAAGTGATTCCCTACTAAGGTGCTAACTCTATGCACAAAGCTCTCTATAAGGTAGAAATGTACCAAACACAGCTAAGCTGCATTTTGTGAAATTGTCTTGCCATCTAATATGCCAATCGAAAGTGCCCAGACACATGGAATGTAGGGATTGCCGATAAATTTGATGTCATTTTTGTGAAATAGTAACCTGTTTTATAGATGGAAGCTTTTATTGTATTATGATCAGGAGAAGCATTATTATCAGTTGCTGTTTGGATAATTGAGTATCAGACTTTTAGATTAATGCAAACAACAGAGGCATAAGTCCCTTTTGGTTTAATACACTTTATGATTATCATAATATCTATTGTTATTACTATTATATGCATGCATTATCATGTTATTACATATATAAATTATGATTATCATATTTAGCAATTAAATTTGACAGATATCTTCAATTCTCATTAGTTTTTATATTTTATATTTATGCATCATTTTTAGATGAAATAGTCTTTGAAGTATAAATTATTCGAGGATACCTTTTTCTAAAAGTCATTTAAATGCTAAAGGGAGGGTAGTCCCATAGGAAAGCAAAATAAATTTTCAGCCGACACACAATCCATGATTCCTCAGATACTCAGTCTTTATTCAAGACACCCTTTCTGTCTGCAAATTCTAAAATATGAATTCATTAAAACGAAAGGCAATTTTTATATCTCTGTGGAGACATAAATGTCTCTGTGGAGGTCTAGGCAGAGAACATCCTGAAAACATTGACATTCATTCCATATAAAGTTTACCTGACAGGAAATTTTACTTGCCTGCACTAGATACTAAAGCTGATAAAATCCATATGCAGTTTTCTGTATATGTTATCATATAATCGCTCTTGTAATTTCCATGAAGTCATTAATATTGAAAATTCTGAAACTGATTTTTCGGTGTCCTCTTCCCCTCGAATTATTCTTTTTGAGCATTTTTATAAAGACCTCATTTCCTAATGTTCAATTATATCACTGGCCTCTCACTGATCTTTTGGCTTTGAGTAGTGTTCGAATTATCCTAAGAGTAGTTTACTTTGGGAAGGGAGTTTACTTTGGGAAGGTGGTTTACCAGGCAGAGCAGAATCAACAATCTTACATTCAGGTGGTGAGAAAAAGCAATGAGTCTTGCAGAATAATACAGATATACCTTCTATTTATTAACTCTCCCACAAGCATCTGACTTCTCTGTGTTTCTGTCAGTGCCGCGCATGATTCAAATGGACCTAGACCCATGTGTCTCTGCCTTAAATCCTTTTCCCCCAGCATCCAGCTATGCAAAGAGATCTTTTGCTGTAGCAAATCGCCTCAGTGGTGCATTTGCCTTCACTGCTTGCAGGCTCCCCTCTGCTTAAAGCAGAACAGCTGAGTCTGGGAAGGAGAGTGAGCAGGCTTCTGAGACATCGCATCAATGTCACACGAAGGCATTGATGTGACTTCTCTATCCTTTGGGCTCATAGATCCTATGAAACTTCAGATGTGAAAGACAGAATGGATATCAGAGGGAACAGCGTGAATTTGAATTGAGAAAGATCAGATGGGAAAAAAATGTCTCCAACCTTCCATCCCCAAGTGGACTTGAGTTAAAGAAATGGCATTGAGATTTAAGAAGAAAGATGTAGAACAATTTTGTACACTGATATTGCATAAGAATATTCACTGAAAGTTGTTCATATGCGGTAAATCGTTATTTTGTATTTACTACATATGTACAAGGTGGTCTTTGCCTCAGATCAACTCATTGTCAAATGATTAATGTTATAATTAATTACACATCTAACAGCAGAATACTGTATAGTTTCAGGAAACAATACTTCAAAATTACAGTTAGCTCAAAATTTTGCAAATGTCATGCCAAGGTCATTGATGATACTGACTTTCTCTCAGCTTACTCCATCCCACACAGTCATAAATCTAACACACACATACACACACACACACACAAATATACATCTCACTTCTTAATCCCATATTTCAGTTACTTATATAAGCACATATCTAAACAGCCTTCCCTGAGACACAGGAAAACACAATCCATGCTTCTACACAGCACTTAAAATGGCAGCTTGCAAGATGTACACAATTAAAAAATCGTATTAGCTTATTCACTGCAAGATTGTTCATTGGCCTATGTCCATATTCAATTCTGACCACATCCCCCACCCCATCCCACCAAAAGACCAGTTAGACCTCTGAGTTGTGGAATCGTGCTATTCAATATTCAGTTTAGATTTTTTCCTCATCTATTGTTTTCTGGACCGATTGTCATGAATTGAGGTCATCTGTTTATGATCAATATAATTGAATTATGTTAATGTCAAACTATTTCATCACAGTATGTTTTATAGGTCAGAGGCTGAGATAAAGACCAGCAAGTTTCCCAGAGTTTTCTGGAACACATATTATTAATTAAAAAACAAGTTCTTACCTCCTTGTTTGTTGGTTTTACATGACAGCAAACATTTCTGTGGCATTAAATTGTCCACTACGTGCTCTTAATATGCTGTGCTTTTATTACTGCTCCAGGAAAAAATGTCAAAGACATCTTTAGACTGGGATTTAGTTGTTTATTTTCTTTTAATAAGAAAACATAACAATTCAAAGCAGTTTTTTTCTTTCATGACAATGCAGAATTCCTTAACAATCAAATATATATATAAAAAAAAGCAAGTCATTCAAAAGCACCAAGAAGATAAAAAAAAAAAAGGGAAGACATTTCAGACTACTGCTTATCAAAAGACAGAAAATGCTGTTAGCAGGTACTTCCGTAACTCAAAAATTTTACCATTTACTGATAACCATCATGCATTTTCTTAACTCATTATTTCCTTGTAGTCTTATGTCTTTCAACAAAAGACTGCTTTTTGAAACAACTTCAAGACAGTGATTATTAAACAAAAGATTATTTAGTTTTTTGAAGACCCCTAATTTCCAAGACAACTTTTTCTTACTGACTATAAACATCTGTTTCCACTGAATACACACATGCACACACACACAGAGACACACACATACACCCCAATTATTGACAATCTCTTTAGTTTTTCTCCAAGACTTATAATGTTCATTTTCTTTGGTCAGATAATAAATTTTAATAGTGAAAGCAGAGTGCAATTTGCTTTCAAAGCCAGTACATAACATTGAAAACAAAAGGCTGAAATAAAAGCTTGGTCTGCCTACTAATGTAATGCATTCTTTCCTGATTAATCAGCTACCAATAAATATTTGTTCAGTTAATTTTCATTGTGGCTCCTCCCCCAGCCCCCAACACCACTGATCATATTCTGTAGCTATTTTATGAGAAACTTGTGTCACCAACAAGTTTTGAACTCATCCCCCCAATCACCAACAAACATTTTTACAAAGAGGGGCAATTACATGAGACAAATTAGTTGGTTGCTTCATTATCCCTGTCCAGGAAGTACCTACCGAGGAGCCATAGGACAAGAGCTGTACTAGGCACCCTGTCTAGAAAGATGAATAAACATAACCCATGTATCTTGCAACCTAGAAGGAACAAACAGAACCATAAACAATTAAAAATAATGTAGCTATAGTGTATGCTGTAATGCAAGAAAAATGCATTCAATAAATTTATCTACAAGAACCACCAACTGTGTTTTCACACATGCTATCGCATGTTGCCAGGTGTGTATAGTTATTCTAATTTTAGAGATGAGAAAACTAAGGCAGGGAAGGGTGGTTATTTCCCAAAGATTGCCATGCTGGTAAGCAGCAGAGCTGGGAGTTGGATGGGGTTTTTGTGAGTCCACAGAGAAGAGAGGACTGAGTCGTGCCTGCAGAAGGCAGTATTTGGGAAGACTAGACTGAGGAGAGACTGATAATCCAGACACAGAATGTGGAGCAATAGCTTGAATGTCCTCAAAGGAGGGGAACAGCAATGAGAATACATTAGTTTGCTAAGGCTGCAGTAAAAAGTGCCACCAGCTGGGGGTTTAAACAGCAGAAATTTATTTTTCACGTTTCTGGAGGCTGGAATTCTGAAATCAGGATGTGGGCCAGGGATGGCCATCTTCTCCCTGTGTCATTTCATGGTCTTTCCTCTGTGATTGTGTCCTCTTCATAGAAGGACATCAGTCCTATTAGATTAGGGCCCACCCTCATGACCTCATCTGTCCTTAATCACCTCTTTAAAGACCCTGTCTCCAAATACAGTCACATTCTGAGGTCCTAGGGGTTAGAACTTCAACATATGAGTTTTGGGAAAGACACAATTTTATCCTATAACAGTTGTGCGTGCTCAAGCTCAAGGCTAGAGTGGAGTAGACACTGGACTGCATAGGAGGTGAGCACCAAGGTGAAAAGGGAAAAGTGAGTCAGATCAGAATGAGATCTTGAAGGCACCAGAAAGGTGTTTAAAGGAATTATCTCGGATTCTCCCTAAAAAAATGATAATTGAGAGAATTGAAACAAAATGAATTTTGGTAACAATTTTTGGCATAATATGTTTTTTATATATGAAATGATGCTCAAATAATTTAAGGATCTTAATTTTAAGCTAATTATTGGTGAAAAATATGACCGTAGAGTGGTACTTTATGTTTTATCATTTCTAAAAATTTTATTGGTTATTTTTCTAGGAATTGTCATTAGTTTTAGACAGTGCTGCTATACATTTGGGATACACATAAAATATTTTCTTACTGAGTATTTGGGGCTCCATTTAGAATCTATATGTAGTCCACTTTATATAAGCTAAATTTCATCATATTTGCTATTTTTTTTTCAATTCAGTAATATTTCAGGAGAAAAGTCAAATGGTTATACAACTTTATACTTAGTAAAATACTGTCTAGTGATTACTGTATATAGCAAAATCTAATTTTTATGGGATACGTGTTCCCCATACACTAAATGTATGAGAATTCATTACAGTGCATGACATGAACTTTATCTGTGACTCACTTTATATATAGTGGTTGTGTTTGCCTCCTAAGGTAATCCATATTTGGGCTGTTCTAAAACTGGGTCATTACCATGGTGGGTTTGCTTCTCTAGTCTTTGCTTCTTGTTTTGCTTTGTACTGCTTTTCTCTGTTCTCTAGGGTACTATTGCTATTTTTTTTCTACTTCTGATGGTTCGGGAGTATGAAGCCAAAAATAAGAAAGTGCTTGTTTTCTTGCTGCCACTCTGCCATGATGAGAATCAAGGGTGTGGGAAAGCC
>NW_012146301.1:3759888-3760718 GCF_000956105.1 Propithecus coquereli | reverse complement strand
AGATTCTGAAATTTTTCTGATAATCAAATGGTGAAATTATAGCACATTCTCATTGGAACTTCCCAACAACTCCTTGAAGTAAGGGTATTATCCCCATAATGTACTCAGAGGGGACACAAGTTTGAGAGGTTTTGTGTTTATCCAAGGCCACCTCGCTATAAAGAGAAAGGGCCAGAAATGGAACCCAGGACTTCTCTGCACAAGCGGTCCTTCACAGCCACCCACAAGAGTAGCTAACCCTTGTGTGTGAGCAAGTACTTTTCATTAACACTTTGCAAATCGTTTACTTCCATCTGGCTTGTGGATTGAACGAAAGAAAAAATAGTATGCACTTTCAAATGCAAGCCCTATATGTACTCTGGCACAAACGTTAGTACAAAATCCACATTATAGTTGGTACATATGAAAACAAATGTGACAAATTGAAGGTACCCTAAAAATTTGAAATTAATATCCTTCTCTAATCTTTTATTGATATTTATTATAATGTGATCTGAGGTCAAGATGCATCAAAATTATCTCGTAACCTTATTTAAAGTACTCGTTCTCTAGCACAAGCCCAAAACTATTTAACCAGCAGTGGCGGGACCCAGGAGTAAGCCTTTAACATTTTCCTGAAAAGACAACGAGGCACACTGAAGTGTGAAAAATGCAGCTAGCTTTATGGAATTCTAGTATTTCATATACAGGTGGTGTATTTATTTAATTCTGGGACACTTAATTAAGTCGCAACGGGTATTTGTATACACAAGGAGTGCAATGCGCACTACCCGAAGGATGGACATATTTGAAACACGGACTTCGGTGGGGAGGGGAACCAAGGGCAACAC
>NW_012146301.1:3755827-3759838 GCF_000956105.1 Propithecus coquereli | reverse complement strand
AATCAAACAACAGTGTATGGCAGCATTTGGCAAAGTATAGCTGCTGGTTAAGTCCAGCCTGCCCCTGTTTCTACAATTAAAGTTTTTTTGGAATACAGCCACACCCATTCATGTTGGTGCATACTGCCTATGAGTAAAGTTTTGGCGATATCATGGCAAAGTTGAGTAATACAAAATCCGTTCAGCCTCAGAGATGAAATTATTTACTTTCTGGCCATTTACTTTGGTTTAGGATAATGAAATTTTAATTGCACATAATAATGTACATATTATACTGCACATTTTTGAAATGAAAAAACTAATAGTAGAAATATAATTTTGAAAGTTTCATCAGCTTGAATATTTTTAAGTGACTTTCTCATATAAAAGAAATACCTAATTATAGAACAAAATGTTTTAAAATCTATCTGGTTTACAGGAAATAGCATAAACTTCTATTCCAGTAAATTTCTACTAATAAAGACATACCTTGAATATAAGGTATTGTTGTGAATTTGTCAACTTTTCCACTTGACAATTGTACCAAATTGCTAGAGGTGGCTCTTTAATAAAAGACATTAGAATATCCAGTTGAATATAACATGGGTTTGGGAGGAGGGGTTGTTTTGTTTTGCTTGTTTTTAGTTCCCTGCTGCTAGGGAGCTCTAAGTTCCAGGAGCACAAAGATGAAGAGCAAAAAAGAAATTGCAGGCTTTGAACTGCTGATTAAACATAGAAACCCTGTCCATGTGTTAGTTCATGTGTCAAAATGCTCTTCAGCACTAGGAAGAAGGGCCATAGGCAGTTTTGTATGTAAGTTGCCATGCTTTGTTTGCACCATGTGGCCATTTATCTTAGTCACTTCTGATTGAAACCAGGAAGTCTACCCAATGGGAACATTCTATGTTGAGTAGCACCTGACTACTGACCAAATCAGGTGCTTTCCCTTGGTAGACTCAAGAAGTAGAGAGAAAAGGGCAGACTGTAAAGTGGTAGGAATGCTTAGAGACATAGAGAGCGCACAGATGCCTACAGAGAGCCTCAGTATTTGTTAGCAGGAAATTGAAATGGGGGTGAAGAAAGAGAGAGAGAACACAAAAAGGGGAGGAGAGAGGGAAAGCCAGTAAAGTAGAAACAGATGAAGCAAGGGAAGCTGTCAAGTCAGAAGAATGGCAGAACGAATATATGGTCAGAGCATTTCTGAGGAGGTAACTGCTTCAGTAGCTGATGTGGTGTTGTAGGTTGGTGTGTGTGACAGAGGCAGCATTCCAGCGCTCCCCGAAGGTGTTGGCCTGTCTGCCATACACTTCCACGCATCTTTCCAAGAAGGCTTATCACCTGCAGCAGAGCTACAAACACCAGAACTCCACTAACATGTATAGTTAATTGATGATTTTCATAGTAACATGTGGAGGCAATGAATCACAAAACAGCCCTATTTATATTTTTAGCAAAGAATCTCAAACTCAAATATCTACAAGGTCAGGCAGGTTAAGGACTGACTCAGTCTGGGTGTGGGTACCAATATCTGCACATTGTTGGTGGGACTATAAATTAGTGCAGTCATTATGAGAAACTGTATGGAAGTTGCTCAAAAAACTAAAAATATATTTGTCATATGATCCAGTAATCCCATTTCTGGTATTTACCTGAAATATATGAAATCAGGCAGGGGAGAATGGCTATTTATATACGTCCAAGAGATGTCTGCGCTCCTGTGTGTATTGCAGCACTATTTGCAATAGCCACAATAAGGAATCAATCTAAGTGTCCATCAGTGGATGAATGGATAAAGAAAATGAGGTACATATATACAGTAAAATACTATTTAGCCTTTAAAAAGGAGGAAATTATGTCATTTGAGGCAAAATGGGTGGAATTGGGGAACATTATACAAAGTGAAATAAGCCAAACACAGAAAAGACAAAAACTGCATGATCTCATTTACATATGGAATATAAAACAATGGAACTCATGAAAGTGGGCAGTAGAATGATGGTTACCAGCGGCTGGGGGTGGAAGGAATGGGGAGATGATAATCAAAGGGTACAAAGAATCAGTTAGATAAAAGGAATAAGTTTAAATATTTTTTTATATCTATTGCATAGAGTGGTGAATACAGCGAGTAATTGAATACTAAACATTTTAGTATCACTAAGAGAGTAAATTTCAGACTTTTCATTGAAAAAAATGTCAAATATTTGAGGTGATGTATATGTTAATTGGCTTGATTTAATCATTCTATATTGTATTAAAAAATAATAATGTCACTTTGTATCCCATAAATACATAAAACTATAATTTGTCAATATATGATAAAACAAATAAATAAGATTTTAAAAATAAAAAGAAAGAGGCAGCTTCTACTTAGCTACAAGCAATTATTTTGTCAAAGATTGTATTATAGGGCCTGAGTTGCTAAAGCTTTTGATTTTTTGAGAGAAGCTAGAAGTTGTAATTTTATGTGAATTCTCCTGGTTTTTAAATGTAGAGTCAGTTGGTTAAAAATATGAAACAAAACCAGTATGAGAGGCAAAGAAAATATCTGGGCACAAGATTTGTTTTATGATGTTAGATTTACAACTAACAGCAAACCTGATTTTTGATAGCCTTCTTGCACTGGCTGCCGGTGTGGAGCATAAGTCAGTAACTCTTATCTATGACATTTTTCCTTCACAAAAATGGCCTTGATCCTAGCTTGTCTCATGAAATGGGATTTTACTGTGTTCTTCATAGTTTTCATTTTTTTTTCTGGAAACTTCCAAGGCCCATGTACGAGATAGACAGTGATGAGTTGTGACATGTATCCTACACATCAGTTGTCAACCTGAGTGACACCAGACTGAAGAGCTGTCATTTTGTACCAGAAACCCCTTTGCTCTATTTCCTGTTGTTTCAGCAGTCCAAAGTGACAGTGTGTTTGGCTGCAGATCACAGCTCTTTACCTCCCATCGAAGGGTTTCATCTGACATCAGGAACATAGCCATAGTTCATGCTAATCGTTAATCTTTATATCACACTTGCCAATTACGTTTTCCTTTCTTCTGACTTTTTCTACCTCAATTCTCCTTAAACTGCACTGTTAGTAGGATCGTTTCTTGTTTGAATATTATTTCCTGTGACAATTGTAGATCTTTTTACTGCAACCATTTGGATTTATAGTATATTTTCTCATTTGTCACAAAGGCCAGATAGGGCTTCAGTAACATTTTCTATTTACCTTTATTGGGTAGTATATTTAATTGTACTCATTCTCTAAGGAAACTTAGTATTGTGTTAATTTTATGTTTCAATGCCAAGATATAAATACATTCAGCTTGTCATTTGACATCCAGGGAACTGAACTTTTCAAATGGGCCCTCTAAATGAATGAGTTAGAGTCAGTCACTTCATTTCCTTAATGCCATACAAATCTTAGATTTGGGGACACATTTTTTACACTGTGGATTTCAGTGAACATTTATAAACTTTACTTGAAACTGACTGTGAAAGAGTTAAAAAGTAACACTAATGGGTACCAGAGGGCTAGTAAGGTCAAAGATCTTGCCTGACACCACAGCTTTTAGAAATCTGCCATTCTACTATGCTTAGCTATTGCAGAGTTCATGGTAGACTCTATGACTAATAATAATCCCCTTGTTTGTAAGGAGGGATTGTAGAATGTGGATGAAAATAATATTAGCGAGAAGAAGATTTTACTGAAGAGTGGCTATGCTTGTAAAGTTCCTCACTTGAGCTGGGTGTGGTGGCTCACACCTGTAATCCTCACACTCTGGGAGGCAGGAGGTGGGAGGATTGCTTGAGCTCAGGAATTTGAGACCAGCCTGAGCAATAGCAAAACCCCATCTCTACTAAAAATAGAAAAATTAGCCCAGCCTTGCGGCACACGCCTGTAGTTCCAGCTACTCAGGAGGCCAAGGCAGGAGGATTACTTAAGCCCAGGAGTCTGAGGTCGCAGTGAGCTCTGATGATGTCACTGCACTCTACCCAGGGCGACAGAGTGAGACTCTGTCTCAAAATAAATAAATAAAT
>NW_012146301.1:3739151-3754686 GCF_000956105.1 Propithecus coquereli | reverse complement strand
AAGTATGAAATGTCCGATATTCTTAAGTACTTTGACAGTTGATATCTCTGACATTTCACTTCGACACTTCTTGTTTTATTTTTATTGTGAAGGTATGTCTTCATTCTCATTCTTTCAAACACACAGTTTGTTTTGTGATTATTCTTCAAATTTTTTTAAAGCAATTTTTGTGAAACCATGGATAAGTCTAAAATTAGTGTTATTTTTGAATATGAGTTGCATCCTGGAACCAATGCAGCATAGACAGCTCGAAATATCAACACAGTGTTTGGGAAGGAATGTGGCTAATGAATGCACAGTAGATGATTTGAGAGGTTCCGTTACAGTGATTTTAATCTTGAAAATGAGCCACATAGGTGACCTGAGACCGAGGTGGATAATGATGAGCTTTAAGCTGTACTGGAAACAAATTCATCTCAACTTATGTGTGAATTAGCAGCAAGGTTTGATGTTACTATTCCAACAATATTGGACCATTTGAAACAAATGGTCAAGGTAAAGAAGCTGGATAGATGGGTTCCACATGAATCAAATGAACATCAGAAGAGAAATTGTCTCAAGGCTTGCCTTTCTTTGTTGTCATGACATAAAGGTGAACCATTTCTACACTATATTGCTCTGTGTGATGAAAAGTGGATTTTTTTTGACAATCACAAGTGTTCAGCACAATAGTTGGATAAAGATGAAGTGCTGAAACATAGTCCAAAACCAAATATTCATCCAAAAAAGCTAATGGTGTCTGTTTGGTGGTCCAGCACTGGTACTATCCACTACAGTTTCATGAAACCTGGTCAATCGATTACAGTGGATGTCTGCTACAACCAGTTGGATGAAATGATGAGGATGCTTGTGATTAAGCAGCCCAGATTGGTCAATAGAGACAGACCAATCCTCTTACAAGACAACACTTGACCACATGTTACACAAACAACACTGCTCAAACTACAGAAGCAGGACTTGGAAACTCTCTGTCATCCACCATATTCACCAGACCTTGCACCAACTGACTACCACTTCCTCCAGTCTTTGGATCACTTCTTGCAAGTAAAAATATTTAATTCTCTACAAACTGTGGAAAACGCCTTTTGTGATTTCATAGCCAGTTGTTCTCCAGGTTTCTTTGCTGCTAATATAAACAAGCTACTATTAAGATGCCAAAACTCTGTCAATAGTTTA
Organism: Propithecus coquereli; assembly: GCF_000956105.1. Classification (NCBI taxonomy): domain Eukaryota; kingdom Metazoa; phylum Chordata; class Mammalia; order Primates; family Indriidae; genus Propithecus; species Propithecus coquereli. The sequence continues at coordinate 3,753,510 of NW_012146301.1, read as the reverse complement.
GGTGCATATTTGATTAATTGTACTGTTTCTTGTTTGAGATATAATAAACTACTCTTTTGACTCAAAATCAGACATTTCATATTTAATGAACTGATATAGCTGTCTACAGAGGACAGTCGTTCAATAAATGTTTCAAGTGAGTGGAATTAAGCTCCACTTAATTCTGGAACAGACATAGACAGTTAAAAGAAAATGAATATCCCAAATTTTCCTTCACTCAAATATAGTTGACTGTGGGCTCTGGAATTTATTAAATAGGAGCAGCATAGTTCTTACATGTTTATTGCAGTTACTCTTATTGGATATAATTAGAAAAAGAAGGGAACTCCTGGATAAGAAATCGAAAAAAAGAGAGGTAGAGTGGATAGCAGAGAATTAAAGAAGGTTAATATGTTTTAAAAATATAAAACTTGATAAAAATGAGATTTGGGAGAAAATTAAAGGACAATGAAGGAAACAAAATGTTAGAATTAGACCTTCATCCAAGGAACAAACTGAAATGATTATAAAATTTGATGACGGAGGGGAGACCCATAAGGGTTGTAAAATGCATGTCACATCTGGCCAAAGGCCAAAAACAGGAAGAAGAAGCCTCTTACAATGTATATTATTTGCAATAAACAAAAAAAAGTAAAGGCATTCATTGAAATAATAAGAGGAGGAGATTCTGAAATTTTTCTGATAATCAAATGGTGATAAATGTTTCTTAATAACAGCCCTCTTATTAACTTAATGTATATATAAATGTTATTAATATTTTCATTTAATATAATCTTTATCATTTTACCTTAAAAAATTAGCAGTATCTATAAGGACTTTCATATGTTCATTCCGGAGTGGATGGATGACATCTCTTCACTCTAGTTCACCACAAGCTCTTAAGTCCCTCAGATTCCCTGGATTTTACTGGAACCTCCTAAAATTAGAAAACATGTGAAATTCTGGTGCCTGGTAGCTGATTCACTTTAAATTTGAAGTGATCCAAATGACTAGAGAATGGTTTAGAAGACTTACAGGAATCGACTTTATGATGGCCAGGGAATCTGTGAAAGATTCTAAAAAGAGAGAATCTGTTTTGACAGCGAGTAAGGGATGTGGTTTTCCAAGTGAATTACAAATTATGATTTGAGGTGGGAAATGAAGACCAGGTCTCACAGGACTAACCTGGAGATCAGAAACCAGGGCATGAGGGCACCTATGAGACTCCGAGACACTGATAACATTTGGTGGGTGCTGACCTGTGTAGGGAGAGCGAAACCCTGATGGGTTCCAGAGTCACAAGCCCAGAGACCCGCAGAAGGGAATGTGAATGGTGGAAAGCTTGAAAATGGGAAGAAATGGTTTCTTCAGGAAGAGAGCTACATTCCAGACATTAATGCTAGATACTGAAAAATCAGGATGGAAAAACTCTGGCCATGTTCAAGTTCACCACAGTGAAAGAGAAGTAGGAAGTTCTGACATTAGAGGCAGGTGTAAATCAAAGTGGTTAATAAATCCCTAAAGAAGAGTGTGCATTGCGGGGAAGGGAAACCAAATCATGAGTACTTACATAGGAGGAAAAAAGGGAATCTTATAATAATCATATAGAGTCAGAAAAAATATACATAATCAAAAAGACACAGAGAACAATGAAGATGTAGGAAGCGTCCTGGATAAAAAAGGTGAATAAATATCCAAAACCCAAGACAGGTAGGGCTGTAGATGCTTCCAGAACTGAAAAGCAAATCCTCCTGGTTAATATTGCAAACACAAAATAGCAAATTACGTAGAAAAGGTACTCTGAAAAATCCAATTAAATGTCTGCCTCTCCTCCCCCTTGTATTGGTTTTGAACTTGATCTCATTCAAAGTAAGCTAGGAAGGCAAGCATGCAATGTCCAAGTCACATTAAAAGAATTGATTTTATCTCTCTCATAACAACATGCTTTGGGTGCATAATAAGTTAATTAATCCAGCATTCCATCTCAAGACTGCTTCTTTTTTGTTACACTAGCAGATATTTCAGGGTTTTCCTCAGTGCTTACACACGTGTAAATTTCCTGGAGGATGGTGAGGGAGGATGGTGATTACCATTCCCCAGATTAATTTTCCCATTCACAGCCCTCATTACCAGTTAATTGCTCTAATCGGACAGAGGTGGCCTGGATGGGGAAACCAGAAAGCAGACATTTCAGCAACCTCAAATTAGCTGGGTGGTTTTCCCAGTGCATTGAGGTTCCCACCACTAGAGTGCCAGCACTGTATGTCATCCTAGCAGAACTGCCCTGGTGATTTGAGGAAAACAAAAACAAAAAGGTAATTAGAAACAGCCTGGCATATCTGAGTGATTTAAACTTTTCCATGGGCAGAGGTGAGTAATGGGATAAAAAGAAACACCAAACCCAACCACAGTCCCCTAACAGTGTAAGAGCATTGGAAATATGCCTACATGACCACTCTGGCTGGATGGAGGCTGTGAGATGTCTGCGGAGGAGGACGGAAGAGAGGACAGGATGTCTACTCCCCAGAATGAAAAGCAGCTGTCATGCTCTTTTCAGACAGTCGGTCATCAGAAAGCACAGTGAGTTTCTCCTGAGAACCAGAGGTTATGCATTGGAAATGGAGCTGCTTGCAGACATGATCCTTTTTTTCAGGGTTTTGAAACCCACTGGGAAAACAGATGAGAAAACTTGCAATTAAAATACAGTGTGATGAACATTCTAATAAAGCTAAGTGAAGAGAGTTATGAGAATCTATAGGAAAGGTAACTAACTGGGTTTGAGGTATGAGACAGTAGGTCATCCATCCATTCACACAATAATAATCATAAAGATGGACAATGGTAGCTATTCAGTATGTTAGATGTACTTTATGGCTTTCAAAACCCATTCAGATAATTTGTAACTTTACTACAGCAGTTTTAGAAATTAGGGAAAGCATTATTGGCTTGGTTTTATGATATACTCTTGGACGAGATGTTGAAGAACACACCATTAATTAGTGACATGGGTGATGTCAAATTTTCTGATTAGTCTAGTGGTTTTTCCACATTGCTTATTCTATATTTTGAATAGTCGCCTGGTGATAAAGAGCAGAATTAGCCTTAGACTCTGGCTTTTAAATAATACATAGCATAGTGTAGTGGGAAATATGAGACAGATTGTATATTAAAAGGTGGGGCAGGATTAAACAGCAACATGATGCTCATTATCAGTGTTGACCATAAAATCCAACATGAAGATGGTTGACTTTTTTGTAAGTTTCTTAAAATCCGTACACACACACTCAAACTTCCGGCAGCCTATATACATGCTATCTGGTTTAATAGCCAGTAACCACAGGAAAAAACCCAAGACACAGAACAGATGGGAGAAGAAAAGTGATATGGGCTGAATTGTGTCCACCTGCCCGCAAATGTGTATGTTGAAGTTCTAACTCCCAATGTGATGGTATTTGGAGAAAGAGGCTTTAAGGAGGTTATTAAATTAAAATGAGGTGGCCGGGCTGGTGGCTCACGCCTGTAATCCTAGCACTCTGAGAGGCCAAGGCGGGCAGATTGTTTGAGCTCAGGGGTTCGAGACCAGCCTGGGCAAGAGCGAGACCCCGTCTCTACCAAAAATAGAAAGAAATTAATTGGACAGCTAAAAATATATAGAAAAAATTAGCCGGGCATGGTGGAACATGGCCTATAGTCCCAGCTACTCGGGAGGCTGAGGCAGTAGGATTTTTTGAGCCCAGGAGTTGGAGGTTGCTGTGAGCTAGGCTGACGCCACGGCACTCACTCTAGCCAGGGCAACAAAGTGAGACTCTTTCTCAAAAAAAAAAAAAAAAAATTAAAATGAGGTAATTAGGGTGGGCCCTAATCCAATATGACCAGTATCCTCATAACAAGAGGAAATTAGGACATAGAAATATACAAAGGGAAAATCCTGTGAAGGCACGTGGAAGAACAATGGTGGAGAAATAAAGGAGAGAGGCCCCAGAAGGGACCAACCCTTCTGACATCATGATCTTGGACTTTCAGCCTCCAGAACTGTGAGGAAATACAATTCTGTTGTTTAAGCCCCCTGGTCTGTGGTACTTTGTTATGACAGCCCTAGAAAACTGATACAAAAAGTATTTTCTCTCTGTAGTTGAGAATCAATGGAACTCTCTATGCAAATAATTAAATTTTTGCCTATGTAAAATCCCTGTTCATATAGATAAATGGGAGAAAAATAAAACAGGAATAGATGGTTCATGATAACAAATACACTCAGTGGGGACTAGGACCTTTATAATTCTGTGCAATGGGGTAGAAGGCATGGTCTGAGCCGTGGGTGACACCGCATTACCAGCATGCCAGGCCAGCGGTGGCCACTTCCTGGCCAGCAGTCAGTCTGCCCAGTTGGTGTAGAGAAAGGGTGACTTCCAGTGGCTGGTTACGTCAGCCAGGATCCTAGACACCAACTCAGGAGTGTGCCAGGTGGCGAACAAGGTCTTTAGGAGCTTTGATGAATCTTACGTCATCAGTGCTGGTTGTGAGGTAGGTAATAATGAAACTTAGGCAAAAAGTTGTGATCACTCTATGTCCTGCAACATGGGTAGTAGCGCCCATGGTGTTATTATTAGAACATTTGGAACATTCCAATAGCAAAAAGGAAGCACTATAAAGTAACTTAATCTTTAATGCTCTTTACACTTGATCACTTGATTCTACCACCTAGAAAGGACTCCACAATGATTTATGAAAGGAGGAAGAAGACTCCGTAACACATATATTACTGTTGAGCCAGCTTGATATGGGGTAAAGTTACAATATATAACATATCTTAGTTTAAAGATAGATAGATAGACAATGTAGCATAGTTTAAACTTCATTAAAGTTCGATTTAGTACCCAGTTACTAAACTAATGTTAAAAATTTCTTAACATGACATTTAAAGCTGCAAAACCTGTATAACAAACTGCCCAGAACTCAGAAATAGTATTGTTTTACTTTATCAATTTTTATTGGTTTTTCTTTCCTCTTTTTAGCTTGTGAGGGAAACTAGGCTTTGAAACTTTGGATATTTAAATAGAGGCTGTCCTCACCAGCTGGGGTTGCTGGACCCCTGCTGCAAATGTGTCTTACAAAGCAGAGAGAAGTTATGTTCCTTGCCTTTAAGTAGTTTACGTATCTATATATCATTCAAAAAAATTTAACGCTAAAGCTACACCAATGTCACATCTGTGTGCACATTGCAGGTGTACCTTGGGAAGAGGTGTGCTTTTGTGTGGCAGATGTAATGACTACACTTCTCATTTCTGCTCAAATAGAGGGTATCCAGGAGGCGATGAGGGAAAATGGAAGCATTCTGGCAGATGTGGGGTTGGCTGTTTCCCCTTTACATGGAACAGTACGAATAAAGCTAGAGGTGATCCTGAGAGCTATTATTCATGAAACGGATGGCCGGGGTCCAGCCTAGACCCTCAGGCTCCTGCTAGCCCACTGTTACAGACCACCCAGCACCTGGTACTCCTCCTTGGCCACATTGGTCCCATAGATTGCATGGGCTAATATGCAGTGATGTGAGTGATGCCTTTCTTTTGCACCAAAACAAAGACCAAACTTTATTTCTTCAGCATTGTATACCCACTGTCTTAAACAATCCAAGACATATGGCAAGTGTTTAATAAATACATGTGGACCCTGAAAGGCCAGGGAGAAATTTGGCAAGTGGGAAAAGAGAAAGATTAAACAGGAAAAGAAAAATAGATGGGGGATGGGAAGATTATAATTCAAGCATTGAAATGATTAAAGCATCTTCAGAATGACATCAGCTAAACATGGCATAAAATTAAGGAAGAATGGGTAATGCCAGAGATTAAGTAAAAATTTGCTCCCTGGAGCACAAATACATTAATGGTGTCTCCTGGCATGAGCAATGTGGCAACCCAATCAGAGATGGCTTCATGAAGCTGGGTCACATGCTGAGGCGTGGGGGATCTGAATAAATCAAGAGAAGAAGGGACTGTTATCAAAAACGGTCAGAGTGTGGAAAAAGTTCTGGCAGCAAAAATGAGTAGGGAAAATTTAGAAAACTTCCCTTAACTAGAGGATATTAAGGAGTAGTGGAAGTTAGGATCAAAAGGTATATTGGGACCATAGTGCAGGTGGCTACTTCCAAACTACAGTTTTCAAACTCTGAACTGTAGGCAGTGACTTTTTGAGAGAACTTTTAAGGAATATTAATTTGGCCCTAATGTACAGGATAACTTCTAATAGGGAGACACAGGAAACAGAAAGATCGAGTAGAAAGCTTTTGTACTAATCCAGGTGGAAGCTCACATGGATTTGAAATATGATACTGGCAGTGAAAATAGCAAAGATGAGATGAGTGCAAGATATAGACATAATTAAGTAAGAATGGACAGGACATAACAACTCTTTGGTTAAGTAGTTAAATATGGCTAATCTTAGTGCCAGGACTATGATGCCACTGGAAGAGAAAATTCAGGACAAGGAGCCAGTTGGGGACAAAGAGAAACATTGACTTTGTATGGGGACATGATGGCAAAAACCCAAAGTGGGAATGTTCACTAGACATTATGAGACAAGACTGGAATTCAAATGGAAGGTCAGTCATAGAAATGCAAAATGAAGGTTGTGAAGCAATAAAAAAGAATGAGCTCTCTGTAGACCAAAAAGCACACATCCAGAATCTTACCTATTATCATCCCAGCGTCTGTGTCAAAGTTACCTTGCAATATTAACTACCTAACTAAAAATTAACAAAGTCCATAAACTCTGTAAGTTTCCTTAAAACTTATTTTACACCTATGTCATGTAGAGACAAAATTATCAGATTTGGAATTCAAACATCAAGACTTAAATCCTGGCAGTCACTTTCTAGATGTATACCTTTCAACTGGGCAAGCTAAATTCTAAAATCAGAGGCTTTGGTTATAAAATGAGGGCGAAAGAAAAAAAAAGGAGAAAAAAAATAAAATGAGGGTGAAAGATACTCCATAATGTTTGTTTGATAATTCAATGTGATAATGCAGATAAAGGAACTATGTCAGGCCTCTGGCATATATGGTAAATGTTAGTCCCTGAATCTTTCCTACTTTTTTAGAACATGCAACACTGAAAGTCTACTGTTCAATATTTATGCATAACACTCATTTATTCTTTTAGTCTTTGAGTTTCTGTTATGGTCAGGCACTGTTCCAGAGGCTGAGGATACAACAGAAAAAGAGACAAAGTCTAGTCTTCCTGAGGTCATCGACTAGTGGGAGAAAGATAAAATAAAAAGTAAACTGAAAATACATGTAATTCAGGCGGTGATAAACTCTTTGCAGTAAAATAAAGCAGAATAAGAGAATGACGAGATTTGTGTGGGAGTGGCTCTATTTTAGATGTGACACTCAAGGGACAACACAAGACAACTGAAATGGGGAGGGAAGAGAGAGAGAAAGAGAATGAGAGAGAAAGTTTGGAAAGATGTGTGGGGAGAGAAAGCACGTGGAATGGACAGCAGGTGCAACGTCCGTGAGGTAGCAATGAGTGACAAGTGTGAGGATCAGCAAGAAGGCAGACCTGTGTGGCTGAAGTGGCACGTGCACGGGGTGAAGGTCAGAGTTGTCGCAGTGGTAAGGTCACACGGATTGAAGGGTGATGGGAAGGCATTGGAGCTTTTAGAGCAAAGGGGTCGTATAGTCTGCTTTGGAGGAACGTTAGAGTACCTGAATTCAGTTAAAGAAATGCATACTAAACTTCCCTACATTGTGCATCTCCATGCCTCTCATATCCCCCTCTACCCCATAGCCCGTCTATCAGCACTGCGCTGTGATTTCTGATCTGGATGAACTGAGGCAAAGATTCTTCAGTGTCTGAAGGGAGAAAAATGCACTGTTTTTAAAGGGTTTAATAAGATTTTGTTCGATAACAAAAAAAAAAAAGAAAAGAAAGAAAAGAAAAAAAAAAGAACTATTAAGTGCACCACAGCTTTCCGCTACCCCACTTCTAATAAACACAAAGAAAAAATCCCACTGTATGGCACTATATACAGTTTCATTACAATTTCACACAGACGCTGGCTATTATAAGTCAATGATGGAGACTTTGACTTCATGTTTAAGAATAAAAGTAGCAAAGACTTTAAGTTGTAGATTGGCATCCACATAATGAATTCATTTTTTAAAAAAATGCTGCTAGAATTTCTTAGAAAAAAATTAGAGCATATGGTACTTCACAAGTGCCTGCTGGAAAACTACAAAATCAGCACAGTCTTTCTGGCTGCGAGATACTGTGAACAGCAACTACCTCCAAAAGATAGAGGGTAGCAAAGGAACTGAGGATGATTTTATACCTCCACACAGTTTGTAGCATGTTACAACTTGTTTCCCTTTAGCCAGTGATGGTAGTTCTATCAGTCAAACACGTGGGGCAACTTATTAATAATCATTTAGATTAGCCCTATCTCAACTTTCAATAGTAGGCATCGTACCACCACCATCCTGTCCATTCCAGGTACCAAAATTGATACTCAAGGATATTAAGTGACCCTCAGTTAATAATAGCTGAACCACTGGGTTCTAAAGTGTATACCTTGGATATTTTACCATAGCACTATAGAGTAGGGAGGTTTCTCAGGGCATTACATTTACTGAAAATAAAGAGATACTATTTTAAATTTGTCTGGAAAAACATTACTAGAGAAACATGCAGCTCATGTAGTTTATCTCATTGTTTCTTCATAACATTACTATTTGCTAGAAAATAAGGTGCCAGATTTTTTTTTTTGCAATTATAATAATCATGTTACCATTGGGATACATTAAATAAGTCAAATTACCACTGGACATCATATGAATGTATTAAGATAATAATGACAGGAGTGTGTTCAGTTCCATATTCAGATCGACAATTTAAATCCAAAATATTTATAGCTTTAGATTAGATACATGTAAATTCACTGATTTATCTATGTTTTATGCTGAGTGCTTTTTTAATTTTTTGAGAAATACTTAAGAAATATTTCAAAATGAAATTTGTAAAAATTTTAAAAAAATTTTTAATATAAAATATTATTGTGGCATATTTTCCCTTTATTATTATTTCTTGGAAAGGTTTATTAGTCACTGAAACACATTAAAACAACGAGAGGTGTGAGCCTTTCTAAGGCTTTGAGTATTAGGTTTGCCATTGGTTCTTTCATTATAGTAAAACCAGGTTCCTATTTCTGGATTAGGAAGGAACTTTTATTATTGTTAATATGTATGAATGGCATCTTTGCCTGACTTTTGATCCCAGTTATGGTTTCTGGCATTTTCAAAGGATTCTTTAATATCAAATGAAGATAAGGGGATGGTTGGAGATAACCCAAGGAAGTAATTCGGGACTAAGAAGCAAGGGAGTGTAGAGAACATGATGCTTTGACACCTTCCATGACTGTTTAGTCATTTATTTTGTTAATTGACAGGTCTCACAAGAAATGAGGTAGAGTGTAACTAATCCATGGTTTGGGGGCATATTTTGTGAAGACAGAAAAATTCACAAATTGGTCTCAGATATTTTGGAAGAAACACAAAAAGTAGAAGCTGTTTTCTTTAAGAAATTGCAATTTGTGTCTATCTACACAATACATAAACACACAACCATATTGAAAACTCATAGTATAGTCTATAGACACTTTGCAGAGAAGGGGAGATTGTGAGGGGTCAAGAGAGCCGGGCTTCCTAGATGGAGTAGGACATAACAGGACCTTAAGGTGACAAGCACTTGCCAATAGGGAGCAGGGGAGATGGAGAAGGATGTTACAGACAATGAACAGAACATTGGTAAAAGCAGAGACCGGGCCAATGAGCACACCGCACGGGCCAGTCCGCAAGGAGACCTGCCTGACTGCCAAGAAGAGGCTGCCTGTGGGAACGGTGCGCAAGAGCATTGGCTACACACCAAGCCCAGGGGATGGAGGTTGAGGCTCCGATAGGTGAACTATTTATGCAAGGACAGCCATGCTGGGCATGGAGTTGTAACATTCACATGGTGCGGGTTGTGTTGGCAAGATGTGAACCGTGGGCTTGCTTAGCTGATCGTAATGGGCATCTTTAGACCAGAAGAACACAGGGGAGATTTCAAAAAAAGGACCAACAGAAGTGAATTGTATTGGAGCACTAAGCTGGTGTAGGTAGACAATTCCAGTTGTGTAGAATAACACATTGCAACCTTCTTAAGTAAATAATTTGGCATCCTGCACCTTCCTTTGCTTCATTCGCTGAAGCAAGAATCACAGCCATTTGATTTATCAGCTCCTCTCACAAAGTAGCTCAAGGATATGCTTCCCTTCACATGTTTAATCACAATTTCATTACAGTATGCATATAGATTTTTCCCCTCTGGGGTTTTAAAGGGCATGTGGGGTTTAGAGGAAGTTTAAAATCTCTCTCTAACCTTGAGATTGAATTAATGTTATTTTAGATTCAAAACTTTCTCCTGCACATAGTAGATAATTAATGTAATTGAAAGAGATTTGATTCCCAGATGTTTATGCATTTGTGATCCCAAAAGGCTTCCCTCAGGGAGTCATCCTCATTTGTAGTTGGAGACACAAAGGAAAGACAGCCTCAAAGCAAGCAAACAGTGTCAGTTAAATTCAGATGTCAAACCTGGCTTTTTGGTGATAGCCCTGGGGTGTAACATGGCTATGCTAGGCTCCATAACAATTTCTGAATTTTGCCAATTATAATATTAAAAAGACTGCTTAACAAAGGCTGGTATCCTAACAAATGACCATTCTTAATGAGGATTCCTCCTTCACTTGCTGGTGGCAGAACAAAACCTTTTTGCCACACAGTAAGTTTTCACTGACTCCCATCAAGAATCTAATGTAAGTAGAAGAGGGGCTACAAAACAATGGAATTTAGAAGTGAAATGAAGAGATAAGACAAATATCAAATACGTCCCAAGCTTGGAGATGACAACTTCAACATATGAATTTTGGGGAAACAAAAACATTCAGACCATAGCACTATACAAAGCCTGAAAGTGTACAACACTCCTTCTCTTGAAATATCTGTGATTAGAAGCCAAAGAACAAAGGTCTTTGAGACTTTTAGGTCATGAGGGTGGAGCCTTCATGAATGGGATTAGCGACCTTATAAAAATGCCCTGAGGGACATCCCTCGCCCTTTTCGTCATGTGAGGACACAGCAAGAAGACATCGTCTATGAACCAGAAACCCTTGCCAGAAACAGAATTTGCCAGCACTGTGATCTTGGACTTCCCAGGCTTTAGAACTGTGAGAAATAAATTTCTGTTGTTTATAAACCACTTGTTTTAAGGTATTTTGTTATATTAGTAGCAGCCTGAATGGTCTAAGACAATACAGTATAGGAATTACCAGGAAACCCAGAAGAGTAGCTATGGGTCATGTTGTGTGTGACCAGAGCTCAGCATAGGTATGTGCTATTGAGGAAGTGTGGGTTTTGTTCCGGGGCCAGAATTTTCTTCTGCTCTTCCTGGCTTTCAATGACTCTAGCTGGAACTGTGGCCTTCTACATATTGAAGGGGTCAACCTTGAAGGCTGCCTTTTGCAAGCTGAGATCTGACATTGATCTGTATAAATTGGGAGTGGATTTAGTGCATTACCCCTCAACTGAAAATGGAGTCCCTGAATGGCAAGTTTCAGAAGAAACTAAAGTCTGATTATTATCTTTGTGCTCCCTGTACGGTGCCCTTGAGAGAAACGCATCCTGATAATTATGGCTTCAAGTTAAGATGGCCACGCTCACACCACACAATTTTCATTTTGGCGTTTCACAGAACAACTACCTTTCCGTTACCCAGTTCTAAATTTTAATAGCTTTATGTTCTGGTTGATTAGCTGACAAGTGCAGTTAGATAACAAGCTTTCACTAGGAGAGAGATGATGCAGAAAGAAAACTGCCCTTCGACATTCCCACTGATAATAATGGGAAGTGTGGAAGGCCTGAGACATCTTTTCTAGATACTGGTGTGTGTAATTTTCATCTATATTAATGAAAGTGTTAAATGCGCCATGAGAATAAGAAAATGAAACTGTAGAAGGTCTCTGATGACTGGGCTGATTTTGAATTTCAGGAAGTTGTATAATGCTTGTATGAATTTTCCTTCATCTTGGAAACACATTGCCATGCAATATATATTATAATTACTCTTAGACATAGTGTTTCTAATTGAGAAGACTGTGCATGTGGCCTGAGCATTCTCCCTCACGTGTGTAATTGGTAGCAATGAATAATTTTAAAGGGTAAAGATGTTTTTCCCCCTTGGCTCGGTAACTATTAATATCAAATGAAAGCACATACTAGCATCAAGGAGAACACAGCCTCCACACCTTCCAATTTCATTTCACATTACCTGCTGACTTCTAGGAAATTCTTTAGGCATAATTATAGTTTTTCCCTAATATCATCCTACCTGAAGGCTTCCATGCTTTGCTGTACTGATCTACACAGGCACAGGGAAATAACTCTTAAGTGCATCTCTTTTCTTTCCGAAGATATGTTGCTTAAATGTAAGAGAAAAATACTTGGCAACTCACACACACACACACACACACACACACACACACACACATACACACCCCTCTCAGAATTTCTCAGCTCTTCACATGAGTGTGTGTCCTCCTTATGGAGAAGTTGATATGGTTCCATTTATAAAAATAGCAGCTATTTAAATGGGAAAAGCTTTCCCTTATATCATCTTTGGGCCAAATGTTTTTCTAAAAACATATATTCTTTTTTTCTAGCAGAGAAGGCAGATTCTAATTTGATTCGTGGTTCTTCAAATCTCACAGCGTTTTCTGTGGGTTAGTGCATTTGACAATCAAGTTCACACAAGTGCCAAAACGAAAATAAGTAAAGAACAGTTCTATGCAATTATATTGTGTATGTTTGTGTGTATGCTTGTATGTATATGCATGTTACATATGTACATGTATATATATAAACTGACATGTTCATATATTAATCCACAATTATTTTTATTTCCTAAGTGAATTTTAGCAAGTTGGGAGGTATAGCCAACATAAATTGTTGCTTAAACTCCGTGTTCTCTACATCAGGGAAGCAAAAATAGGCGTTTATATGTCTTCTTTCCAATCCTTTTTAAGCTCGTATATTCATCACCACCTTCAAAAGCTTCAGTTTCTGTAGCTTGTGTTCATAGACTTTTAGTTGGATATGACCTTGAAATTCAAAGGTCCACTCTTTATCCAATGTGAGATTCTCTCTATTATCCATATTCACCTCTGTTGAAATATCTCCACTATTGGTTGTATCACAGCGTGCCAGGAATGGGATGGGGTGGGAGTTGTGGCAGGCAGGGATTAGGACTAATGTAATCTCCATCATTCCCTCTGGCCACATTAAACACCTATGAAGCTAAGTAAAGCATTGAGCTTCCTATGCGATGAATTGAGCTTGATGTAAGTTGAAGGTCTTACCCCCACCCCATTCTAGCACAGGCTGGTTGGTCTATGCTTTGAGCTCCCCAAGTGAGAAATTCTGGATCTCAGCTGGTTTCCAAGAATAGAGAGAATTACAGAATATATCCAAATTGTTACGGATGTTGCCCTTACATTGAGACACACCTGCCTGGCCAGTGGGGGTCCCTATTCTGCTCCTCTGGCACAACATACGAAAGCAGGTCCAATCTTTTTTTCATAAAATACTTCTTCAAACATTTGGAGACAACTATATTCTACTAATCTTAGCTTTTCCAGGATAAATCGTTTCAGGTTCTTTCAGCATTATTGGTAGCATTTATTAATAACAGTAATAATTGCTTATATTTCTATAGCACTTTGGAGTTTTCAAAGCACTTTCACTGCTGTGGGTTCTTAATTTTATAAATGAGGAAACCAAGGCTCAGAGAGGATAAGTCACATGCCTAATAATTGATTCAACAAGTACTTATTGAGTGCCTACATGCCAGGCACAGTGCAAAATCCTTGGATATAGGAGAGAATAAATCACATCTAGTGCCACCCCCATAGCTCTTATGATCTAGTGGAGGAGGCACATATTTTTGTCCCGACCCACGGGGTAGTCAACGTGGACCCTGGAAGAGGGAGTGGGAATTGGGAGAGGCAGGAGACACAAGAAATAGAGACAAGACAGGAGTCTGATCAAGTCTCATTTATTGGCAGGAAGGCAGAGGCTTAAGTAAGGCAGAAAGAGTAACAGTAAAGGGGCGGTGCTTTCCCGAGGCTCTGGCTTTCCAGCCAGAGGATTTCTATTTAAGGAAACCCTCAGGGGCTTTCAAGGGCTACATAGTTATAATGGGTAAATAGAAACTTACAAGCTCTTTCTCGGGCTTTTGCAAATGCGTGGGCTTGGTAAGCAGCTGCCGGGCCTCATGGCTCCGGACAGGT
>NW_012146301.1:3732702-3734381 GCF_000956105.1 Propithecus coquereli | reverse complement strand
CAGGGAGAGGTGCTATTGACAATGTGTCCCGCGTCCAACTGTTCCTGCACTAACTGTTGAGCGGCAGCAAGTTTGTCAGAGGTAAGAGGCCATTGATCAACCCATACTGGCTCATCAGACTTCCAAGTAATGGGATCAGCACAGTTTTGGGGTGCACGCATGTCAACGGCCGCCATTAAAAATTTCCAAGGCCTTTCTTATCTTTCTGTCTTGCAATTGGAACAGGTTGTAAAATACCATTCTCTTGTTTTCCTAGACCTTTCCCTGGGCTGTATCCCTGTGCCAGCATTTGAGCAGTGACCACATTATTGGGGTTACACATTATGATTCCCATTTGTGTGAGCCGATCCCTGCCCCACAAGTTGACTGGGAGATGAGGGATAACAAAAGGTTTAATGAGCCCCGAGTTGCCTTCTTTGTCTCTCCAAGTGAGATATTTAGAACTCTGCTTGGGGTTTTGGCTTTGTCCAATGCCCCTTAAGTTAGTCAGCATTTCAGAAGTGGGCCATGGAGCTGGCCAGTCTTCTTGTTTAATAATGGTCACATCAGCTCTGGTGTCTATCAAGCCTGTAAACATTTTATCATCTAGCCATAGATCAAGGGAGGGTTTTTGGTTGGAAATAGCTTGCACCCAATACGTATCGGAGGATCCAAATCCTCCAGACCCTCGTGTAGCCTTATGGCTGATATTATCAGTCTTAACCAGGAGCAACAAAAGCAGTTGGGCTATTCTGTCCCCTTGAGCAACAGTGATGACACCATCAACCACCTTTGCCATGATCTTAATTTCTCCCTCATAGTCATTATCTATCACTCCCGGGTAAATTTGCAATCCTCTCATGGTAACACTGCTTCTTCCTAAGAGTAACCCAAAAGTTTCACGGGGCAGGGGCCCATATACCCCTGTGCTTAAGGCTTGGGCCCCCATCTCAGGGGTTAGCACTGTGTAGGAGGAGGCACAGAGGTCCAATCCTGCGCTTCCTGGGGTTGCTCTACTGAGGTCTGAAATGGATTTTTGTTGCTTGCTGGTACAAAGCTGACTGCCCCATAAGCTTGTTTCAGGGCCTGGGGCAGGCCCCTCCCCCCATTTCCCGACCTTGGCGACAAGGGGTTTCCATCAATGTCAGCTTTAGATCTGCATTCCCTGGCAAAATGCCTCCCCTTCCGGCATCTCGGGCAGATGCCCAGGGCTTTAGTTTCCTGGGCCTTGTTGGAGTCCCCCTTGCAGTCTTTGGCAAGGTGTCCTGCTTTGCCACATTTAAAACAAGCCCTTCTCTGTCTATCCCTATTTCCTAAAAACTCTTTGACTGTCTGTCCGCTAAAGGCGGCCGTCATGGCAAGGCCCTGTTGATATGAGGGCCCGATATCAGAGCAAAGACGGATATATCCTGTCAGATCTGTCTTCTTGCGGTAGGGTCTAATGGCGGCCTGGCAGGCTGCGTTTGCATTTTTATAGGCCAATTGTTTGACATAATCTACACCCGCCTCTGGATTGCCAAATATTCTCCCGGCAGTGGTCATGAGCCTATGCACAAAGTTGGCAAATGGCTCATCAGGTCCTTGTTTAACTCCGGTAAGCGAGGCGCCTGGGTCCCCTTTTACCAGGAGCTTTCTCCAAGCTTTAGTGGCAGTTGCTTGAATTTGTGCATAGAGGCCAGGATCATACTGCATCTGAGCAT
>NW_012146301.1:3697943-3732652 GCF_000956105.1 Propithecus coquereli | reverse complement strand
GTTCTTCAAATCTCACAGCGTTTTCTGTGGGTTAGTGCATTTGACAATCAAGTTCACACAAGTGCCAAAACGAAAATAAGTAAAGAACAGTTCTATGCAATTATATTGTGTATGTTTGTGTGTATGCTTGTATGTATATGCATGTTACATATGTACATGTATATATATAAACTGACATGTTCATATATTAATCCACAATTATTTTTATTTCCTAAGTGAATTTTAGCAAGTTGGGAGGTATAGCCAACATAAATTGTTGCTTAAACTCCGTGTTCTCTACATCAGGGAAGCAAAAATAGGCGTTTATATGTCTTCTTTCCAATCCTTTTTAAGCTCGTATATTCATCACCACCTTCAAAAGCTTCAGTTTCTGTAGCTTGTGTTCATAGACTTTTAGTTGGATATGACCTTGAAATTCAAAGGTCCACTCTTTATCCAATGTGAGATTCTCTCTATTATCCATATTCACCTCTGTTGAAATATCTCCACTATTGGTTGTATCACAGCGTGCCAGGAATGGGATGGGGTGGGAGTTGTGGCAGGCAGGGATTAGGACTAATGTAATCTCCATCATTCCCTCTGGCCACATTAAACACCTATGAAGCTAAGTAAAGCATTGAGCTTCCTATGCGATGAATTGAGCTTGATGTAAGTTGAAGGTCTTACCCCCACCCCATTCTAGCACAGGCTGGTTGGTCTATGCTTTGAGCTCCCCAAGTGAGAAATTCTGGATCTCAGCTGGTTTCCAAGAATAGAGAGAATTACAGAATATATCCAAATTGTTACGGATGTTGCCCTTACATTGAGACACACCTGCCTGGCCAGTGGGGGTCCCTATTCTGCTCCTCTGGCACAACATACGAAAGCAGGTCCAATCTTTTTTTCATAAAATACTTCTTCAAACATTTGGAGACAACTATATTCTACTAATCTTAGCTTTTCCAGGATAAATCGTTTCAGGTTCTTTCAGCATTATTGGTAGCATTTATTAATAACAGTAATAATTGCTTATATTTCTATAGCACTTTGGAGTTTTCAAAGCACTTTCACTGCTGTGGGTTCTTAATTTTATAAATGAGGAAACCAAGGCTCAGAGAGGATAAGTCACATGCCTAATAATTGATTCAACAAGTACTTATTGAGTGCCTACATGCCAGGCACAGTGCAAAATCCTTGGATATAGGAGAGAATAAATCACATCTAGTGCCACCCCCATAGCTCTTATGATCTAGTGGAGGAGGCACATATTTTTGTCCCGACCCACGGGGTAGTCAACGTGGACCCTGGAAGAGGGAGTGGGAATTGGGAGAGGCAGGAGACACAAGAAATGGAGACAAGACAGGAGTCTGATCAAGTCTCGTTTATTGGCAGGAAGGCAGAGGCTTAAGTAAGGCAGAAAGAGTAACAGTAAAGGGGCAGTGCTTTCCGAGGCTCTGGCTTTCCAGCCAGAGGATTTCTATTTAAGGAAACCCTCAGGGGCTTTCAAGGGCTACATAGTTATAATGGGTAAATAGAAACTTACAAGCTCCTTCGCGGGCTTTTGCAAATGCGCGGGCTTGGTAAGCAGCTGCCGGGCCTCATGGCTCCGGACATATTTTAAAAAATTATTGTAGAGGATATGCAGATAGCAGTCTGTCAGAGTTAGGACTTTAGCACAAGCCTCTGCCTCCAAACCAAACTAAGTGGACTCTCACCTTCACTGAAGGGAGAAGTCCACTTGCATTCATGAAACCATTGAAACTAGTGTTTGGGCAGCCAATTATTTTGGCACAAGCCCTTCTTAAGATTGACCTTCTCCATCACATAACTGTAAAGTTGTGAGGGGTCCATGTGTGTGTGGTTAACTTAGAGGAGAACTTCACACCAATTTCCATCAAATTTTATTTTACCATTTTCTTTCCATCACTTTAACTTGACCTCTTCTTTTGAACTCTTATTTTATCATTTCTAACATATTATATTTTCCTCTAAGTTTCTGTTCATCTGCAAGTTGTATGAAATTGTATATCACTGGCAAAAAAAAAAAAAAAATAATGTCCACAGGTGTTTGGTGTGAAAGAAAGAGCACACATTTGTCATTAGTTGCAAATTAGATTTCCTATCAGCTGAGTGACCTTGGGCAGATGACAGCCTCTCCAAGGGCATCTGATTACTCATCTGTGAAATGAAGAAATCAGGCTGGAGAATTTCTAAGGGATTTCCCTGCATTATATTTTTATGGTTCAATATGTTTTAAAATTTGAGGCTGAGTTTTAAAATCCTTCTCTCCTGGTTATGAAGAGAAGAAAATGTGCAATATACACTGATAGGAACTAATGGGCATCACCTCCTGCTTCACTAATAGAATGAAGCAAATCAGCAAACACTGGTCCAAGCATCATACAAAATGGATAATTAAGTATACTATTTATCCAACTTTACCTTAATCTAAAACAATGGCTCTATGAAGTCCCTCATAGTTTCTTTTGCTACATATATATATATGTACATATATATATATTACCCTTCCCCCATATTTTTTAATATTAGAAACCAACACAGAATAAATTGATTATAAATAACTAAGACAACTTAATTATTAAATATAGCTCAGAATTTGGAGTCTTTGGTGAGTCTTCCTTTTTCTCCTCTATGCAGGAAAATCATCTTTGATTCTACAAGCCATATCTTTCACAGGATTCTTCCAAACATTTACCTAAAAAAAGGGAATTCTTATTTTCTAACTTTAATGCTACAATTTATTTTTGTCTTTGAACTTGAATAACTTGTGGGTTCCTCTTTCTTAATATTGCTTGATTGTCACATAATGTGTCTGTTTTACTCAGCCCTGTTTGAGTTGCAATATGTGCAATAATTTATTCCTGTCATTGTCTTAAACTTACCAATTAGAGTGGATTCAAATTTAATTAATAGAAAATTTCACCCACATTCAACTAGGGATAAATGGAAAGTAATTATAGAAACTAAAGCCTTTCTATTCTGAGAGAAGAGAAAATAAAGAGAGCACCAACCCCAAAATGTAATGAATAGTCCCTTCCATGTGGAAAGTTCTGTCCTGCTACTGTGGTTTAAAGACAGACTATTCAGAATGCATGTCTACATAGAGAAATATCGTAACTATTTTATTTGTCCATTCAATGACAATTTGATATTACTTACATGAAACTGTGGTGGCTTAATTAACAGACAACAATGGATTTTATGCAGTTTATAAGTTCTTCAGGCACTTTTCAGTTTCTTAGTTCTTTGAAGCCTTCTCATAACTGTAGTCAGATTGTCTCTGGTCCCTAGAAGCTTCCCCGATGTCCTTGCAAACACAATAATCCATGCCCTATTCCAACAGTGACTTTTCTTTCTTGTGAGTGTGAATGGCTGGTGTATTTGAATATATTATTTATTATTTACTGTATTTTACCAAAATGTATCAAATGTAGGCATCAAATAACATTTGTTTGACAGCATTATTGTTTTATACATGTATAAGCACAGGATAGGTGGCACATGTACTTAATTTGAGTTTTTCTAAACTCTCAAATTAAGAGAAAAATTTTTAACTCCCTTCTTTATGTATATCTTTATTTTGAAAATCATTAAAATGTGTTTCAAAAAAAGAAGGTAAAACCAAATACATGGAATCGCCAGAATTCCATAAAACTCAAGTTGAAAAAACTTCAGAGACTTTTACCTATAAATGTTGTCAGCCCATTCCCTAAATTCATACATCAGAAAATCAGGCTATATAATATATATTATGGAATAGATTAATATTCAATACTACTACAGGCTTGATTGAGTAAACATCCAGATATTTATTTGTCTAACGTCCAAAATGTACTGTAAATATAATTTCACTGCAGTTCTCTATGTCAGGTTCAAAGATTTCATTTTAATTACATGCATAGACTTATTACTCAGTAAAATTGGTCCACATAAATGATAATAATCTACTAATGCTTTTGCCTTGATTTCTTCTATTAGGTCAATACTCGCAAGGAAAAAGAGCCATTTCTCACATTTAATAATTGAAGCCTTGCAACAGGTTACATTAACTTTCCATCGTGTATCTCATTAGCCTTAATGTATTTGCTGAGACTTTCTTACACCCTCTTTGTGCATGCAGAGATAGAATGCTAGCACACTGCTAATAAAATATGGTCTCAGATGGAGCTAAGCCTGTAGGGACTTGAGTCTTTCCACATAGACGAGTATGAAGATCCATGATTATTTGCACCAAAACATCCTTCTGCTCTATATATATGTTAAGATGTTTATGCATTTCTAAATATCTTCTAAAATTTCTTAGATTAATTAACCCAGCATATATTATATCGGCAGTTTGAAAATATTCATAAGCTGTTTTAATTTAATTTAATGTCATTTTAAATCTGTGTCTTTTCTTACAGTTTGTTGTATATTTCCCCAATAAGTTCCTTGATAGGTCTGTGTCATCATTTGATTCCAAATAATGTTCCTAGAACACTACAATATACTTTTGGTTCCTATTGATTAAGTTGTCTTTAAATGAATGTGTTCTATTTATTTCCTCCAAATGAACTAATTTTTAAAATGCCTCAGGTGTGGTATATAACCATTATATCAACCGATTTTAGTTTTTTAGGTTCTTACTTGATATTTTAGACTATGCAACTTAATAGTAATTACTTGTTAATATATGATTAACGTTTATTTCTTGTTCTGTAGTTACAGAAACTTCATACAAGACAATAATTAGAGAAGTATATTTTGTCTTATTAATGTTTTAAGCACTCCTCAACCCTGAGGGTAGATAATAGGACTAACACCAGTATTTCAGGAGATTGTTTTAAAAATGTAATATTTATTCTATTAATCATTAAATTCAATTTAATCTGCCATCTGGTATCCAAATAGATCCATCTATTTGAATTAATGAATCCCACTTATAAAACAATACCTAACATTTCAATAAAAATGTTGGAGTGTATTTTTATTGTTTTACTAATATACACTGTGATAAGATGAAGATGCAAATATGTAGCAAACATGAGGAAATTACTAATATCAATCATGGTTAGACCCAAACCATTCATAAGTGATTCTGCCATTATAAATGTAGGAAAATCCACAGAACTAAAAACCTTGATATAAGTGTACCTTTTTTAAAAAAGAAGACTCTATTCTTACCACACTTTTAGGTTCACAACAAAACTGAGAAGAAAGTGCAGAGATTTTCCATATACCCTGTTCCCCTACACATGCACAACCTCTCCTATTGTCAATATCCCCCACCAGAGTGGTACATTTCGTACAATAGATGAACCTACTTTGACACATCATTGTCACCCAAAGTCCATCCTTTCCATTAGGTTCATTCCTGGTGTTGTACATTCTGTGGGTTTGGACAAAAGTATAATGACACCCATCTACAATTATAGTATCATGCAGACTATTTTCGCTGCCCTAAAAACCTTCTGTGCTCTGCCTATTCATCCCTCCCCCAACCCAACCCCTGGCAACCACTGGTCTTTTTACTGTCTCCATCATTTTGCCTTTTCCAGAATGTCATATAGTGGGAATCACGTGGTATGAAGGCATTTCAGATGGGCTTGCTTCACTTAGTAATATGCATTTAAGTTCATTCCATGTATTTTCAAAGCTTGATAGCTCATTTCTTTTCAAGAGATAAATAATATTCCTTTGTCTGGATATTCCACAGTTTACTTATCCATTCACCTACTGAAGAACATCCGAGTTTTGGCAAATTATGAATACAGCTGCTATAAATATCTGTTTTCAGGATTTTCTGCATAAGTTTCCAGCTTTTTTATATACCAAGGATGATGCTGGATCCTATAGTAAGAGTACGTTTAGTTTTGTAGGAAACCATCAAATTGTCTTCCAAAGTGGCTGTACCATTTTGCATTCCTGCCAGCAGTGAATGAGGGTTCTTATTGCCCTACTTCCTTGCCAGCATTGGTTGGTGGAAGAGTTCTGGATTTGGACAATTCTAATAGCTGTGTAGTGGTGTCTCATCATTGTTTTAATTTGCATTTCCCTGAGTACATCTGATGTGGAGGATCTTTTCATATGCTTATTTGTCTTGTGTATATCTTCTTTGGTGAACTACCTGATAAGGTCTTTGGCCCATTTTTTAATCAGATCATTTGTTTTCTTATTGCTGATTATTAAGAGGATTTTGTATATTTTAAACAACAGTCCTTTATCAGATATTTCTTTGACAAAATTTCCTCCAAGTCTATGGCTTGTGTTTATATTCTCTTAACAATGTCTTTTGCAAAACAGAAATTTTAAACTTTAATGAAGTCCAGTTTATCAATTATTTATTTCATAGGTCATGCCTTTAGTGTCATATCTAAAATGTCATAGCCCAACCTAAGGTCATCTAGATTTTCTCCTTTGTTACCTTCTAGGAGTTTTATAGTTTTTCATTTTACATTTAGGCATGTAATCCATTCTGAGTTAATTTTTTGACGGGTGTAAGATCTGTGTTTAGATTCATTTCCCCCCCCCCCCCACGGGGACATCCAGTTGTTCCGGCAAAATTTGTTGAAAAGACTATCTTTTATTTATTGTATTGTCTTTATTTTTTGGTCAAAGCACTATATTTATGTGAGTCTGTTTCTGGGCTCTCTATTCTGTTCCATTGGTCTGTTTGTCTGATCTTTTACCAGTACTACACTGTCTCAATTACTGTAGCTTCATAGCAGTCTTGAAGTTGAGTGGTACCAGCCCTTCAACTTGGTTTTTCTCCTTCAATATTGTGTTGACTATTCTGGGACTTTTGCCTCTCCATATAAACTTTAGAATCAGTTTGTCAAAATCCACTAATTAACTTGCTGGGATTTGATAAGGATTGTGTTGAATCTATAAATCAAGCTGGGAAGAACTGACACCTTGACAATATTGAGTCTTCCTACCCATGAAGATGGAATATCTCTACATTAATTTGGTCCTCCTTTGATTTCTTTCATTAGAGTTTTGTAGTTTTCCACATACATATCTTGAACGTATTTTATTAGTAAATATACTTTTAAAAACATTTTTTCCTGCTATTTTATATGGACAATCATTAAGGTTTTTCATGCTTCATTCAGTCTTTTGGAGTATGTTGTTTTTTAAGGATGTATGTTTCTAAAAATCACAGATATTTTATCTTATGTGCAGTTAGAGAGTCCCCTGTTGACAGAAAAATGTTCACATATTGTTGATTTTTATGATTTCCTTTTATGTCAATTTTAGAAACAACAATGCTTTCCTGTAATTATGTAAACAATAAAATACAAATATGGGCATCAAAGAGGAAAATGAGAAGGCTATTTCCAGCTGTCAAAAATATATTCTCATCTCTATTTTCAAAAGTAACTTATTTGTATAAAAAATAACTAAATTCAAATCTAACACTTTAAATTTTTAAAAAGCATTTCTGGCAAAATACACGTGGTCAAATCACCATTTTTCCCTTCTTTTTAGTTGCTTATTCTGGAGAGTTTTGCCCCAACAGGGTAGCAAGATGATAATAGTTTTATTGTCATCTTTAAATTCTTAGCCCCTTGCTTCTGCCAACCTGGATGAACTATTCTCTCTTTCCCCAACTTGTGGTTTACCTTGCCTCAAATCAATGAAATACTGCTATCTCTCTGATTCAGGTTACCTTCCATTATCTTACCTTTCCCCAGTTTCTATCACAATAATATTAGAGTAAAATAATGCATGAATTTATAAAAGAGATTTAGTAAAACCACAAGCACAAATTTAGAGACTATTCTTGAATTTTACTTACATTATCAATTTAGTGCCTTCAGTAGTCATTTAACATTCTTTGCTTCAGCATATCTGCTTTTAGTAAAGCCTTGCTCTATATAAGTAGCTTTCAACCTGCGCTGCACTTCTGAAACCCTAGGGAGCTTTAAAAAAAAGTATGATTTAGTATCACACCAGACCAATTAAATGGGAATCTCTGGAGACTGGCATTCTGGCATTGGTACTTTAAACAGCTCCCAGGTGATTCTCAAATGCACCAAACTGCTCTAGACAGCAGAACAGACTGCTCCTTTATAATTATTAATCATAGTGTATATGAACTCATCATCACATAGGTGGCTAGGAAAAATTTTGGAACAAAGGTATAAGTAAAGGTCTGCAATAATTTAGGCTACTTGAGGAGAGCCATTATTTTATTGTTATTGTTATTTTATCTTTTGTCAATACAAATTGAGAGAATAAACAGGCAAAAATTACAAGAAAGTGAGCAATTCCATTTACAGCCTAAGTAAGGACTGTTACATATGAACAGGAAAATTATCCTTTTTATTGATAATACTCCTAGGTAGGATGATTACAGAGAAAGTCCAATGATTCCTTCTTAGTTCTTATATTTATTTTCTAGGGCTGTTGTAAAAAATTGCTATAAACTTAATGGCTTAAAACAATAAAAATGTATTTGCACAAAGTTCAGGAGTTGAGAAGTCTGAAATCAAGGTGTTGTCGGGTCAGTTCCTTGTGAAGGCTCTGAGAAAGAATCTGTTCCCTGCCTCTCCCCTGGTTTCGGGAGGTTGCTGGCAATGCTTGGTGTTCCTGGGCTTGTAGGTACATCACCCTCATCTCTTCCTCTGCCTTAACTTGCTGTTCTCTTCCATGTGTCCTCTGTGTGTGTATATGTATGTACATAAGTGTATGTGTCTCCTCTTTTTATATGGCATCAGTCATGAGATTTAGGGCCCATGCTAATCCAGTATGACTTTATTTTAACTTAACTAATCATGTCTACAAAGACCATACTTCCGAATAAAGTCATCTTCTGGGTTCCAGGTGGACATGGACTCTGGGAGGACACTATTCAGCCCAGTACAGTGCTCATCTTGCTCAACTTCTTCACTGCTTTTGATGCTGTTCTACACTCTTCCTAGCACTCTTTCCTCCCATGTCTTCTGTGTATATTTTGCATGTTTTTCTTACTTCTGTCATAATGCCCCTAATAACATATTGCAACAATCTGTTATATACCTGTTTCCTCCCACAGCCTGTGAAATCCTAGAGGGCAGGGGAGTGACTTGTTCAGATCTATATGTGAACACTGAGCTTTTTCTGGCTCATGCAAGACCTCTGTAAGTACTGGGAGAAAGGAACAGAGGAAGAAAGAGAGAAGGATGCGTGATTAGTCACCTGCACACGACAGCAAGGCAAAGGTCTGCCTCCACAAGCATCATCAGGAAACATACATGTACTTTGACTTGGTGGACATCTGCAATTTTTTTTATTATTGATATTTCTTACCTATATTGAATATCTTACACATGAATGATATTATGCCAGCTACTACATTTTCTGGTTATAAAATCATAGATCAGGATCAATGACTATTGAGGCCTGTTTTTCAAATTATTGAGCCTCACGATTTTTGGAAGTATCATTTCCATAGATTTGTTCAAGAAATAAAAGGCTTCTATTAACATATGTGCACAAAAAGGATTTGTTTTTTATGCTGATCTACCTATGTGATCTTTAGTTCTACAACTTATGAGTCTGTAGGGTGAAATATTTATTTGGCAAATAGTGATTCTATCAGAGGAAGACTGGGAAGGTATAACTCCAGTTAATTCTGAGACTTCATCTCAGCAAATAGTTCACCTGTGTGTCTCCATGGAGGCTATCCTAGTCTAGCACAATTTGAGAGTGACAGCAGGGCATCCGTGCACTGTCATTACCCTAATCCATGGCAGTGGTCCCAGTGACCAACATTTCCCGTTGTTGAGTCATTACATTTAGATGCTTCAGGGGTTTTCAGTTTTGGCCAAGAAAGAGTCTGCATTTAATTAGGATATACGTGGAATTTTGAAGTAATTTCTCTTTTTTGTATATGTGAGGTTTTTACAGTCAATTCAATTTTCATTAGCTCATTAACTCTAATATCCGACAACTAGAACATGAAGCAGGGAGGGAAAAGGGTTGAATTCAGAGAAGGAATATATGTGACAGAAGCTGAGTAACATCATGTAGTCCCTATTTAGTCATGATGATCTAAGTTATTCTTTGCTACTGCTTTCATATAAAGGTTGTAAAATATATGAACCAAATCAAAATGGAACAATGAGAGCTGTTTGCTCCCAAAATACCTATGATCTATTGTGTGCGTGAAGCATGACGTTTTATGGCAGATGCATGGAGACTCTAGATGGGGGAAATTAGTGTCTATGAGTAATTTTCTTATTGAACACAGTGGAATCATTATCCCTTCATGGTATGTTAAGATGCTATTTCTCATTCAAGGTCAAATTCAATTCCATACAAGCAGTTTAAAATGCAGAATTAAGCTGTCTTTTAAAAAGTAAATTTGAGATTATTTGGAAATAATTAAATCTTTTGGCAATGTTCTGGCTTCCTTTATTTCAGTACCTCTGCCTTTGCCCCTCTTGTTCTGAAATACTGACATTACTTTGCAAGGTTGTTCTCAACCTGGGGTGATTTTGCCTTCTCCAGGGCACTTTAGGCCAAGTTTGGAGACACTTCCCTTGTTGTCACAACTTGGGAGGGAGATCCTATCTCATAGGTAGAGACCAGGGATGCCACTAAACCTACAACAGGACAACACCCTCCACCCCCAACAAAAAATTACATGGTCCAAAAGGCCAGCTGTGCCAACGTTGAGAAACTACTTAGAAGAAGCTGACTCTCAAGCTAGCGAATCTCATCTCATCGTTACCCACTTTCTGGAACACTTGTGGGTTGGAGGACAACTTTAAACCCAGAACAAAGAGGAGATTAGGAGGTCACCAGTGAGCTTCAATTTTCCATCACATTCACTCTGCTCCACACCTCCAGGTAATCATGTGCTTAACTGCCGCAATTTGCTTGACAATTAGAGAACACTTTCTCACCCATTATCACATTTGATCTTCACAGTTCTGGGAAGTAGTAGGGGCAGGTACTGAAATTATCATATGCAAGTCAAATAACTGAAGGTTAGAGACAGACAGCTTAGAAACCTATGCGGGGGGGGCAGTGGAAGCTATCCCTGGGTTCAGGCCACAAGAGGGTGCATTGTGTGCAGAGTATTAAAGTGATAATAATAATAAAATCAACTAAAATTTACTGTGCTTTTTATTTCCACTCTGTGCCAACAATTATAAACAATGTTGGTGATGACGCACTGTGCCTCATGGGAGGGGCCTCTCTTAGCCCCTTCCACCCGGGTTAGCACTGCTTGGGGAGGTTCAGCACATCACTTCAAATTAAAACTAGAGAGGAAAAGAGAATGCATAGATATGGAACCAAATTTTACATGTGATGTCTCCACACACAAAGCTCCTTCATGATCCCAGTCTCAATCTGGTCATTAAAGTATTATTTACTTTTTAGGAAAAGAAGAATGAAGCCCTTAAACTACTATTCAGTCCTATAGGTTGCGCGGATTACATATGCACAGTGGTACGTTCAATACAGCTGTGGCAACCAGCCCTTTTAGGACAATCAGTGATGCAGAAAGCTCTTCCTGCTCCACTGCTGGCCTTGCCACAGCTGGGGATGATTGATTGGAGAATTTTATGGGTCTTTGATTTGGTCACAGATAAAATGGTGTTTCTCAGTGCAATCACGGATCCCTGTGCTGCTGCGCCTTCCATTTCATCATTCTATATTTTCTCTAATTTCAACCCCACCAAACTCATCAGGCCAAATTGACTTACTTCTGCACATTTTGTACACTTCCAGCATACTCTCTATTTGACTTTCCATGTGATGGGAAAAAGAAATGGCAGTTAGTTGCTGGAAAGATAGCCCCTGACCTTTTCATGAAGGGACTGAAGGTTGGAGGCTGGGGTTGGGTGTATGTTTGGTGCAGTTCTAAAAGCTATTCCCTACGGCTGTGTCAGTGCCTGCCAAAATGCGACTCACTGACTAGCATAAAAATATTCCTCAGGGCAAGAGGGAAAATATGACACCATAGGAGGTAGGATTTGACATGATACCAATTTGGGAAAAGGAAAGGTGACAATTGCTAATTCCATGCAGTTCCATGAAAACTGGTGCATTTCAGGTTTCCAACAGGTATTTAATATTGAAGCGTAAAGAAAGGTGGTAAAACTTAAAATTATGTTGACTACACTATGTTTATCTCCATTCAACTAGGAGAGCAAATACAGAAGTTTTGTTGTATTGTTTTATTTCTTCACCATGTTACATAATCCCTCAGACGAACAACAGTGTACTGAATTGGTACTACATGTATGTATCACCTAAGGTTATATTTTGTGTTCGTCTTTCAATGGATACCTTAAAGCAAATGAAGTGAAAAGGACAATTAATACCTATGCTTGCTTTGCCTGAATAAATGCCTGAGACAAAAGCTACTTTTGGTTTAATAAATGTGTGAGTTTCTTGTTTAGGATCTCAAACTCAATCTGAAAGTTTGGATTTTCCACAATGGGGTAAGAAGAGTGCACTGAAAATTTATCCAGCTGAAGGCAAGTATCACTGATTTCATATTTAGGGCATACTATTTCAAAATGTTGGACTACCAGGCAACATAACTTAACTTTTTTGCACATAGGCACACATCCCTAAAGGTTTTCCAAAGCATGTTTACCATTGCTATTAGGAATCAGACAAAATGCTCCTACCATTTGGGTTTTGGCTTCACCAAGTTTAATCAAGTCTTCTAGTAGTGGAACAGCTGTACTCACAGCACAATGCAGTACCCCCATGGCTGGCTACACAGATCATTGATACACATTGTTTAGTATTCAAATGTCAAGTGAAATCAGCAGACTCAAAAAGGACTGGGGTTAGCCAGTTTCTAACTCCTTGGCAGTCAGTCTCTCTCACAGTGAGTGTCCTGTTGGTTTGTTTTCGCAGAGATGGGAGCCTTTAATTGTGATTTCAAGCCATGGAATTATGAACTGAATACTTGTAGAGATATACCCACCCACTTGCTGCCAGTAAGGAATCGAGGGGTTTTTCTTTGCCATGAACTTGACCAAAAAACCTAAATAAGCATTTGTCTGTAGTTGGACTTCCTGCATGCCTCAGAATACTGAAATGGGACTGAACAAGAACCCATGGTTGTGAGAGTTCCAAGCTTTGATCTTTCCCTGGCTGACCAAGTGACAGGCACTAGTCACATGAATTTTTAAAGTACCCCAAAATACAACATTAATTGTTGCATGACTTTCTCATTGGAGTTTGCCAGCTAACTAGAAAATCTCTTATGTGTATGCCATTATCTCGTTTTTCCTTAATGTTTTAGAAATTATATAAATTACAATGAGAGGTTTGGTTTGTGTTTTCCCCTGCATGTTCTATGTGAAAGTTCACAAAGTATATGGAGCTAAAAGTTATTTTTAATATAAATTAAACACAGAATCACATAGCATTATTTTGTTGTTTTGTATGAGAAACATCCCTAATTTAAGGCATTTGGCTTTATAACCTTTCTTAATAAATAGAATTGCAGAAGAAGTGTGTTTAATTATTAATAATATTTTAGTCTGAAAAAATTATTGTATTAGAATCTTATCCAAGGACTAAATTCTTAATAGGGGATTTAGATGAAGTAATACTATTTTTTAATCCTTTAATTAATTCTACAAAGTACCAAGCATGCTGGCTTTGAATTTTTAAAAAGACTTTTTAATTTATTCAACAAATGCTCATTCACTACCTACTATATGCTACTGCAGGTGCCGAGGATACCAGGTTGAATAAATCGGTCACTGCCCTCTTTAAGCTTACATTCTAGTGGAAGGAGACAGATAATAAACAACTAAGTAAAAAAAAAAAGTCAGTGGAATCAGTGGCAAGAGAAAAATAAAGCAACGTAAGCAAGACAGGGCATATCGTTAATGAAATACATAGTAGGTTCTTGGCTTCCTGTGATCCTAATTTTTAGTGTTTTCTTTTTTTTATAACAGGAATAATATGTTATCTTTACTTTCATGGATAATAGTCAAAACTTTTCTTAAATGAATGTTTAAGAATTGGGTTTATAATTCCATTATCACCTTTATTTTATTAGAAGAGGAAAAATCAGAAGACAAGGCTATATTGTGCGCAATGAGGAAATTAAGATACAGAAAAATAGGGCTTCAGTTTACATAATTCTTGTCTTAGCCTTTTTTTTTTTGTTTTTATTTATTTATTTATTTATTGTCTTAGCCTTAATAGAAATGATTTTTCAAGGCACCTAGTAATGGAACAGATTTTGCAATCTAAGTACTATGCTAAGCCCAGATATTCTCTTCGTAAACTAAGAGTTTATAATCCAGATTCAGAGACAAAACATATATGGTAATAAATATGGCACAACTCAGAACATGGGCAGGTTTATTATAATGCAATTATAAGCACCATCATTGGGAAAACACAGAAAATTGTTTATTAGAATTGGGACATTGTAGAGGAATTCATGGAGTAGGTGGCATTGATCTGAGGCTTGAAGGATTGTTAATTATTGATGATAAAAAGAATGAGAGGGTGTTTTAGGTGGAAGAAAACATAGTAATAAGAAAGCACCATGTTCTGTGGCTGGAGTGAGAAGGAGACTAGAGGGAGTTAAAGAAACACAGCAGGTAATTAACATGCAGTAGATGCTTGGTAAGTACTTGCCAGCGGTTGAATGCATGCATGGAGGGATGAGGTGGTTGGTTAGGGCAATTTCAGCATATCACATACCAAAAGATCTTAGGTGACAGGGAGCCACTGATGGCTTTTGATCAAGGGAATATCATAAACACTTCTTTGAGCACCTGAAACATTGCAAAGCCATTTTAAAAGTGTACTTTATGCTTGCTGTTCATTGATTTTGTTGCCAGTCTAACTCTCCCTGCATCAATCTTTGTGACTCTGAAAATTATCATGTGAATAGGCAACATTTGACAATAGGTATTGACAGGGTGAACATTAAACCACCAAATAAGTGGAGGTCTTAGACAAAAACCTTTTAATGGAGGGTGGAAGCTAGACGAGCAGCAGTGCACATAGAGTAAGCCCAAATAGATGTATTTTCTTTCCCAGACTCCAGGAACTGAAATGCTTCCAGAGAATTTAATAGAAGTCGCCTTGCCTTTCATTCTCAGGTACAAGTTCATGTTTCACTCAGGTTTGTTTCTGTCAAAAATAGTTCCATCTAAGGACACTTTGTTACCCTGTGTTGTATAAAAAGTAAATTTTCTCTGTAGTTGCTAGTACTAGATTTTGTGCAAAAGGAACCAGAACCATTGGAGTCACCCTTGCTTTCTGTAGGCTTAGGGATTGGTATTAGATGAAGAGACATGAGATTTCTCTATCAGTTGGGAAATCCTTTTTCCTCTTAGGAGTTTATTCTCTTATTTAGCTGCCACTGAGTTTAGCTTATAAGAAGAGATGGAAGCAGCCTCTGAAACTTCCAGGCTGATCCTTTCATTTATCTAAATTCCATTTCCACCTCTGCAGAAAAGGGCTAGATAATAAATCTGATCCTCTTTTCTCCACAGTAATAGCTCCCACCCGAACGTTATTATCAGGCTAAACAGGACAGGAGCTTGAGGACTGAGAAATGCCATAGAGCTCATTGCATCCTCCCTCTTAATTTTACAGCTGAGAAAACTGAGGCCCATAAGGTTAAATTATTTTCCCACAAGTGACATCA
Organism: Propithecus coquereli; assembly: GCF_000956105.1. Taxonomy (NCBI): domain Eukaryota; kingdom Metazoa; phylum Chordata; class Mammalia; order Primates; family Indriidae; genus Propithecus; species Propithecus coquereli. The sequence continues at coordinate 3,717,033 of NW_012146301.1, read as the reverse complement.
GTAGGAAGGTCATACATAAAATTAAAATAGGTGAGACAATTATTCATTGAATGATGTGAACCTGTCTCTGCAACGAGCGTCAGAGGTTAAGAATTATAGGAATGTGTTGGCAGGGTACTAAGCACTCAGAATCTACATGAATTCTGGGCAAGGAAGCTATGATGGGAGACAAGAGAAGCACAGCCCAGCCAGATGCAGTCTGCATATGATGCACCACTGGTCCCACCTCTGCTGACTACTCATTGCCCACTGAAGCTGTTATTATCTTTAACCATCCTAATCACTCTTGGAGTCACCACTGAAATCTCTACTCCACCCCAGGTTTCCAAATACACTGGGCTGCACTCCACACCTTCAAGATTCACATTCCCCAGTGAGAGTATCTGATGAGCCACATTAAATCATCTGTAGCGCTCCAGCTGCTGGGGTTAGGGGAAGGGGACAGGAAGGTCAGGGATAGGTCCCGCCTATCACCTGTCTTGAGATTCTACCCAAGTCAAAGGTGTGTTTGGATGCACAATAGTCAAAATGACAAGTACCCAGCATAGCTCTGTACACTTGTAGCTCTGTTTTGCACTTGACTCCGAAAGCAGTCATACCTTGGGCATGCTCTGAACAAAGATTTGGCTAGAAATTGGATCTCTGGTAGAAAAGGTGCTTTTGTTATTACCATCATTGTTATTGTTTTTCTCATGCCAGAAGCAACCAAACATCTGTTGAACCTTTAGGTCTCAAAGGATGTCAGACTCCCATCCCCATCAGAATCACCTAGGGTGCTTATTAAAGCAAATACCCCATCGCCCAACCTAAAACTGAGAATCAAAATCCGTGGGGCCCAGATACAGATGCACACTAAATTTTGAGAACCATTGATCTATATTCAGGGTCACTACATCTGCTCCTATAGACAGTACATCCTTTCACAAATTCCTCCAAATTGTTGCCAGCCTCATAGAGAACTAGAAAGTTAGATCCAGAAATAAGGGAAAGTGTTAGCTTTAGATTCCTGATTGCCAAGCCTCTGCAATTATTTAGTTATAATGTCTTTATGGTTACTATATCTTTATCATTATGAGGTCTACATAGTTACCATGCTATGCTCTGCAAGGGCAGAAAAGTAAAATATATTAAGCTACTACTATGTGCTCATTGAATTCACACAAGGAATTTCCATAGCACAAGTCCTCTATGCATCCTAACTTGGTGCAGTGATTTTCAAAGTGTGGTGCACAGGTAAGCAGCATTAGTGTTACCTGGGAACTTTTTAAAAATGTAAACTCTTCCCTATTTATCCCCATACTTGTTTTAACTAGCTTCCTAGGTGATTCTGATGCATGCTGAAGTTTGAGAACTGCTGCTCTAGGCTTCCATTTCCTTGTCTGTAATATAACAATAATTTGTATCACATGGTTTGATCCTTTGTATTCTTTTCTATTGTGATCATAAAACTAAGATAATGTACAAAAAGCATTTGGTCCAAGGTAAGTGTTCAATAAATAGTAAGAATATTATTGGCTCTACATTCAAGTTTTTAGAGCTGCTCTTATTTTCTAATTGCTTAATTTCAAGGGAATCCACATGTTGCCTGTAACATAAGCAGTCATGTTAGAAGTTACATGTAAAGGTTCCAGAAGGAATCCAGATGTCTTAAAATTGTGATACTTAACAAGGAATGTCAATTTCTTTGTATTTCCCCATTTTAAAATTAGGACCAAGTTACCTATTTTTCTACTGTCATTTAAAGCCATGTTAAGACTTAATCACAGATGACTTTAACATGGCACTCATAAGCTTAGTGAGCCTTTAAATTTCTTAATCCCAGTTTCATGCAGCTAAGTACAATAACCTGTACCTCTTCACCTTTGACATTCAGATAAAAACCCCTGAACCCCGAACTTGCATCTGGTTTTTAAAATCAATCTTTTTGCCACTCTAAAGGCAAGGAGGCAAGTGATGTATATTTTCCTAGAGTGGAGATTGAGATTGAAATACGTATCAGCCCCACTAGAGGGTGACCTTTATCTGAATCAGGGTGCCCATACGCTAAGGGCATGTTCTGCAGCCAACTCTAAGGTTGGGTTGTGGTGCTGTTTATTCAAAGTACGGAGTGACTCATATCCGAATAACTTCCTGTTTCTAACTAATCTGGAAGTCAGGTTGGGAATAATTAAAACCAAGCTTTTGCATATTCTTAGTTTGTATTTTAGGATAAAATTCCTTATTAATAAATTCAAGTCTGAATTTTAAAATTCTTTATCAGTTTTAATTCTAATTCTCAAATGTATTTCCACCTTTTCCCTCAAAAAGACCCACACAACTGAAAATATGAGAAAATAGCAACCTGTCTTTGTTATATAAAAGCAAAAAAGCAAACAAAAGTCTATAGGACTTTGTTAAGTTTTATTTGGTGATTTAAAAATAAAGCAAACATGTTCTCTAGATACCAAAGAACAAGAACACAATCAAGATGTTCACACAGTGATGAGAGAGCTCAGTTTAGGTCAAACCCTAAGAAATTATTAAACTTCAGATTTGGTTTCCTTTTCATAGTTCGGATTTAAAAAGTAAGATATTTGTATGTTTTATAATAATAACCTTGCTAAAATCTGTCAGTTAGACATAAGTTTAATGTTATTTTTTAAAATACCTTAATAAATATCTTTTTGTAGCATTTAAAATTTTAAGTCAACATTTTGCAACACTATGAATGCAAGTAATATTTGTATATTGTGGATGCTTTATATACTAACTTGATTTTTTCCTAATTTGATTTTTACTAGTTCTTAATAGAAAATATCTTAGTTTAGGACAATGTCAATTGTATGAAACAGATGTAGATTCGACTGATATTTGCTTCTTTTCTCGAACCATTTTAAAGTGTGTATCTAGAACACAGAATAGCTGTCCTACCACCACCACCACCACCAACAACAACAAAAACTCAATTAACCTCATGAAAAACAAGACTACAGCAATAAAACTTGGGCTCCTAGACGCAAATGATTTTCATTTTTATCTACCTCTATAAACCAGAAAAATACTGTATTATAAAATGCATTTCTATTAAAATATGAAGAAAGGTTTTGGGTGGCATGAATTAGTCTAAAATAGTCTTAACCTGCATCTAATTTCATGAGGAGAGATTCTTTAGGAAAAGGTAAGTCTTTGAAGGATGGTGGCTTATCGTTATTATATTCTTGAAGGAACATTGCAGCCTGAATTGAAATCTTTCTCCCCAGGAAAGTCAGCCTGCTGTGCTCTCATACTAAAATAGTATCTTTGTAAAATTGCATGTTTTTTCATAGAATTGGCAAGAACGACATTAATAACTTTTACAGTTCTCTCTAGTTTATGCATTATTTACCTGCGAATAGTTACTTCTATCTTTAAGATTAGGTATTTTTCCATTAATTAAACAATTTCCATTTAACGACTATAGAAGACATTCTTGAAAATCATATGTGTGTTATGAATAAGCATACACTCTTATAACTATCCCAGCCCAAAGATGATGATATGGGGCTAAGCTCTCCTCTGCAAATTAGAGTTAGAAGAGGAATGTGCAATTTAATCACTTCATGATGAAGCCACTCAGACTTTGCCTCCAATTGTAAACTAATCAGATGACTAATACGCCTAATCGTCTATCCTCTGCTAAGATCTGACAGTTCCTGTGCATATGGAGAGCAACTAATCAGGCAGTGTCTTCAATTCTCTCCCCAGGTTAAGATCAAATTACCCCAATTTTTCTGAATTCCTTGAAAGTTTGACTTCATTTATTTATTTTTAGCCAACTATTTTGATTCTTTCTTTTTAATGTAAAGTTTAAGAGGCAACTGACATAAATAAAGGAAGTTAGGAGAGAATATACAAGGGTTAAGAGGGCGGGTGGTGTGAGGTGAGAATTGTCAAGTGTCATTTGATTCTTATCTTATTCATCTGTGTGAGAAAATGTAGATAATGTTAGCTAGTCTAAATATTACTAGAATGTCTTCTCCGCATTCTTTCAGACCAAACTAAAAAATAATTTCAATTCAATCGTTTATCTTTCTGGACATTATGATTTCTATATCGTAAGTATTTAACAGTAATGTTTCTGTTGTATTTGTTTGTATAGGTTTATGTATACATATTTAGATATTTATTTCTCCCTGTTTTCTTCCAACAACATGGATGTGGCATATAAGTACTTTTCTTAGGCAGGAAGATATTATTGCATTTAACTTCCATTTCTTTTAGGAAGTGTATTCTACTTAGCATTTTAACCCTGGTTGGTAGTTAACCGAGGAGAATTGATTACAGATTTTTTTTTCTCCAAGATTAAGAACTATCATCTTCCTTTTTATCGTCATTAGTAGAATTTTGGATTTTTAGTTTCTCCATTTACAGAATGGAAATTATGGAAACTGTCAGGTTATTTTTGTTAAAAAAAGACAACAGTTTTTAATTGTGAAATTAAAGGTATACTCTAATTATGTGGCTTAAAAACATTGGCAACACTGAAAAACAGAGAGCAGCAGGGAAATATAATCTCTGGGCAGAGCTCTGTTGTGATTTTTGGCAATGAAGAAGAAGCAGGCTTTCCCACTAGTTATTTATTTTACCTTTTAAGTGGCTACTGTGAGGGAGGAGGAGGCACACACATGCAGATCACTCCTGTGTCACCAGCCATCTGCTCCGAAGCATGACCCTCCAGCACCCTGGATCAGCCCCCGTGAGCCCGGGCAGCTGAGACTCTTGTGCTCAGCGAGACAGAGAAACAGCCTAGAACACACCTAACCCATGTCTAAGCTAGGACAATCGCTGCATTCATCCTCAAACAGGGACATTTTTAGGAGTAAAAGTAATCTAGCTAACACAAAAGGCAAAGAAACAAGGCTACTCCAGGCACACTGGCATGTGTAGTCACCAGACTCTGCTACATTCTTCACACATGGGTCTCCCTGTCATGCTCCCTGTCTGACGTTTGGAGGGATGTTTATTGAGCTCCTACTCAATAAAGTGTACCAGAAACTCTTCTGCACACTTGGAATACATAAGGGAATTAAAAAGAGAAAAATAATTGTTTTAAAATTAAATTTTCAACAATAAAAATTTGCAAACCACAGCATCTAAGAAAGCAAAATCAATATTTAGAAAGAAAATACTTTAAGATTTGAATTTGAAGAGGTGGAACTAAAATGGAATTAAGGTTCCCTTTTATCACAGTTCAAATTACAGACCACATATATATATACACATATATATACACATACATATATATATTTGAACATACATAATATATGGATGTGGTATTAGTTGCATTTGCAAGTCATATTTTTAAATTGTGTCATATATAAAGAAATCATGCCTGTGTGTGTATATATTAATATATGTGTGTGTATGTGTGTGTGTGTATATATGTTAATATATATAATCTCACTCATACATATTTAAAACATTGCAGGAGGAAGATAAAATTTAGTTCACCTCAATTCCAAAATAATTCCTTCATACTCATTAACAGAATCCCACTTTAATTAGGGGCGGCATATGTTCTAATCCTGGAAATTAATAATTCTTTGTTTAAGGCTTAAACTTTACACCCATCTTACCTGCCCCATTTCACTCACCCAACAATTAGTCCAGGAGTTGTTATGTGCCCTAGTTCTGACTATTCAAATAAATAAGTTCTATTAGGGAGTTTTGAGAAAATATTTCCTCTTTCAACAAAGAGAGACAGTTTTTTGTTTTTTTCTTTGCCCCTGTTCTCTTCCATTCTACCTGGGATGCTGTTCCATAAAAATGTGATGGTTGGAGCTACAGCAACTATGATGTGAGACAGAGTCATCAACACACTTGGAATGGCACAGAGGAAAAGTAGAGAGATGAAATCAGAGTTATTTCTTGGTGTGTCATCTCCTGAAAAAAGGAAAAAAAAAATGACTAAAGAAATCAGAGTTACTGATCCAACACTGGAACCACTAAGATCTAGAGACTTTTTATATGAAAGGAGTTCAATTACTACTGTTTAAGCCTCTGCAATTTGGAGAATCCATTCCTTGTAGCTGAAAACATTCTGAAATGATACAGAGACTGCACCAAGTGCTTGTAGGTTATTCTTCAAGTGATCATTTTATACACTTAATGTGTCGTATTTGTATTGCGAGTCTATCATCCCTCATAATATTAAGACTTGTTTGGTATTTTATACATGTAAATTACTGTTCTCCTTTTGTACCTTGTGCATCTGATTACAATTTATATTGAATATTTTTAAAAAATTATTTTCATCAGATTCTAATGATTTCATTTTTACTTCCCTGGTCAATAGTACATGACACTATTGAAAGGATAAATATTATATAAATGTGTTTTTTGATGTTTCTGATTAAGCAAAAAGAAATACATACTTCTACTTTTCTCTTTAATGGTCGATACTTCTTTAATTACAGATTTCAGTAAAAATGTGCCTCTATAGATTTACTGATAGTGGTTAAAAAGTACCAAATGTGAGAATTAAAATACAAATAAAATGTATAGTGTGGAATGCTGTTCAATCTGTTTCACAATTGAGTTATTTTAATGAATACTATGTTACATCTATAGATCAAATTGGAAAAACCTCTCCAGATCTCATACTCTCATAGGAGCTGTCCAAGAATGGAGTTTGGGTCTTTTTCCCCAGGAAAGGTTTCCATATCTCAGTATGATTTTTTAATAACATGAGAGAATCCCATGAATGGCTCTGTTCAGTCGATAAGAACCAGAGCCAGGGTCAGCAAAGATTTTCTGTAACGTTTCAGATAGATGTGTTACGCTTGTGGGTCACCTGGTCTCAACTGCTTCTCCTCCCCTGCAGCTGCACCTCAAAAGCAGGGGCAGGCGATATGTAAATTAATGGGTGCGGCTGTATTCCAATAAAACTTTATCTATGTAAACAGTTGGCAGGCTGCATTTGCTCACTCCTGATCTAGAGATGCCATTTTTGCTTCACTAGTCTAAGGCTTTCAAATACCGTTCTTGAAACCTGCTAATATATGTATCTTCCTTGATGCATAATTGCAAAGAATTCCTGCTGTGGAACTTATTAAGACACTAATGGGGGATCCTATGCGGTTCCTGCGATATCTCTGCCTCCAGACCCAATCTTCCTCCGCCCCAAGTCAGTTATCCTTTCTTTTTTAATTTTGAAATTAATAGACTTTATTTTTTAACAGGTTTAAGTTTACAGAAAAATAGAGCAGAAAGCAGAGTTTCCATAAACTGCTGCCCTCCTCCACCCACTTCTCGTGTTATTAACATCTTACACTAGTGCAGCACAAATGTTACAATTGATGAGCCTATATTGATACATTTGTATTAGATAAAGTTTATAGTTTACGTTAAAGTTAACTCTCGGTATTGCAATTAATGTATTCTATGGGTTTTTTGAAACATAATGGCATGTATCCGCTGTTACAGTGTCTTACAGATACTATGGGTTTCACTGCCCTAAAACTCCTCCTTGTTCACTTATTTATTCATTTCTCCCTCTCTCCACCTGTCCCTATCCCCTGGCAACCACTGATTTGCTGTTTACTGTCACCATAGTTTTGACTTCTGTGGAATGTCATCTAGTTGGAATCATACAATGCATAGGCTTTTTAGATTGGCTTCTTTTGTTAGTAACATGTATTTAAGGGTTCGCGTGTCTTATGGCTTGATAATTTCTCTTTATCACTGAACAATATTCCATTGTCTGGATGTGCCACCGTTTTTTATAATTCATCTATCGAAGGCCATCTTGGTTGTTTTCGAGTTTTGGCAATAATGAATAAAACCACTAGGAGCATTTCTGTGCAGGTTTTTTGTGTTGAGGTCAGTTTTCAACTCATTTGGGTAAATACCAAGAAACAAGATTGCTGGATCATATGGTCAGTTATCTTTTCAAAACACAAATCTCATCATGTCATCCCTTTGCTTAACAATCTGTGGGGCTCGCCTTTGCTTATGAGAAAGTCATACCTCCACAACTTGGCCATTACAATCTTCTGCATTTCATCTTTCTTTTTTTATTTCAGAGTACTATGGGGGTACAAATGTTTTGGTCACATAAATTGCTTTTATACGGTTTGAGTCAAAGTTATAAGTGTGCCCATCACCCAGATAGTGTGCATTTCCTCTCCAGTTGAGCACACAAACTTTAGTTCCCACCACCCTTATCCAGAACTCCTACCTTGGAAAATGTTTTATAATTTTCAGAATGTAGTATTCTTCCTTCCAATTGGAGTGCTTTTCTCTTTCTTCTTCATCTGACAAACTCCTATTCACCCTTCAAGATCCAGCTAAATAACACTGCATTTAAAGAGCTTCTTCCCTTCTCCAAGGCAGAATTAGCTAGTTAGCTAATTAGTTTAATTCTCCATGTGCTTCTCAAAAATTAGTTTCACATTCAGCATGTTCATCTTGAATACACAATAAAGGCACTGCCGACCTGCACTGTACTTTAGTCCCACTATACAAATTCCCTGCGTGTTAGTGTAGTGTTCTGTGTATTGCCATGCTGAAAAAACTCAGAATGTCCAACCCATCTCTCATACAAAATGACTGGCTTAGGTTAGAGTTACCACAGGATGGGGACATTTAAGTCAAAGTTTTAAGAAATTTAAACACAAACATGGTCTTTGCTTCATTTACTGAAATAATGGCACCCAATCATAGACCTCAATTTACTTCTCAAAGATCATTCAGATTTCCTGCTGCCAACCTCCCCCTTCACTGTCCTTTCCTAGGGTGAAATCAGTTGCAGAGACCCAAACTGGCCAGTTTCTCACCAGCTTCCTTTGATACTATTTAAGTGCTCTCTGTAAGTTATTTTCTGCAATTTTCTCCATGGTGCCCTCCATGGAGCCTACTCACCTCCAGCCCTCAACAATTTCGAGACCGTCCGTTGATTCCCACTCAGTGATGCTGACAGCCCTCCCTGCAGTTCCCACTGGTGACCACACTTCCCCTGCCCCCTGTCACTCCCAGTATTGTTTCTATTAGTTTCCAGTTTCACATCATATATCATCAGCCTGTTTTCTATTCCACCTATTATTTAAAACTGATTTTTCTGCACAAAGACTTCTCTAGCAGAGGAGAAGATGGGTGAATGCCATCCACCCCTCAAAATCTGAGCCTTTCCTCAAAATACGTGTTTGTGTACGTACTACTATTTTTGAAGATTTTATGACTTAAAAGTTTGTTTTCATCTTTAAAGGGCATTGTCAGTTCATTATGCCTTTATTGTTGTTCTGTACCTACTGCGTAATGTATACCATAAATAATAAATCATATTTACATATTATATATCATATTCTTTATAATATACAAAAATATATATAAATAATACTATATCATTAAGTATAGTCAGGTGCTCTATGTCGGTAAGTCTGGAATCTTCCATGCTGGCAATCATATGCTGGGCTACATAACATCGTTACTCAAGCCAGGGTAAGGATAGAGATCTCTGTATCTTGTTTGCCTTCCATCTTTAAATACTGTCTTAGTCCATGCAGGTTGCTACAACAAAAAAACATAAACTGGTTATTTTAGAAACAACAGAAATTTATGTCTCACATTTCTGGATTCTGAGAAGTCCAAGATCAAGATGCTGGCAGATTTGGTGTCTGGTAAGGGCTTTCTGGTTCACAAACAGTGCCTTCTCACTCTCTCCTCACTTGTTGAAAGGAGAGAACTCTGGTCTCCTCAGCCCCTTGTAAGAGCACTAACCCCATCCAGGAGCAATTCATCCTCATGACTTAATCACCTCCCAAATGCCCAACCTCCAAATACCACTGGGGATTAGTTTTCAACATATGCATTTTGAGGAGAATACACACATTCATACTATAGCTGACACCAGCTTCAGTATTCATCTCTTTAATTATTTCACAACAGTTTATCATTTTTAAAAAAATCTGATAGGAAGTTTTTAGTTGGACCATAATTTTCAAAGTCAATGTGAAGTAAAGACTGGTAAAACTCTGCTTTGAAAAGTAACAAATGTTCTCAGCTGCAACATTTGTTAAACTACAAATATTTATATATATTTACATAGACAAAAAGTCAAACATGTCCCCTAATCCTGACACATGTGTCAAGAGCACATTGGATACTGCACATTGAGGCGATAATGTGAGGGTTTTTTTTCTTTTGCATATATTTTTTAAAGGTTCTAAATTGTTGTAAAAAACATATAACATAAACTTACCATCTTAATCATTTTAAGTGTATAGTTCAGTAATGTTCAGTGCATTTACATAACTGTGCAACAGCTCTCCAGAACCTTTTCATCTTGCAAATCTAAAACCCTTTGCCTTTAACCAACAACTCCCTTTTGTCCTCTCCCCAGACCCTGGCAAACATAATTCTAGTTTGTTTCTATGAATTTGACTATTTTAGGTAGTATTTGTCTTTTTGTGATTGCCCTATTTTACTTAGCACAATGTCTTTGAGTGTCATCCACGTTGTAGCACGTGTCAGAATTTTCTTCCTTTTTAAGGCTGAATCATATTCCATGTATGGACAGACCACATTTTGTTCATCCATTCATCTGTTGATGGACACTTCGGTTGCATCCAGCTCTTGGCTATTGTGAATAATGATGCCTTGAACACGGTGTGCATATACCTCTTCAAGACCCTGCTTTCAATCCTTTTGGATACATACATAGAAGTGGAATTCCTGGATTATATGGTAGTTCTATTTTCAATTTTTTAGAAACCTTCATTCCGTTTTCCATGGTGGCTGCACCATTTTACAATCCCACGAACAATAGACACAGATTCCAATTTCTCCACATAATTGTCAGCACTTATTATTTTCTGCTTTTTTGATAGTAGCCATCTAAATGGTTGTGAGGTGCTGTCTCATTGTGATTTTGATTTTGATTTCTCTTGTGATTACTGATGTTGAGTATTTTTTCATGCTTATTGGCCAGTAAGGTGAGTTTTTGTCTTTTTCTTATCATCAGCTTCACATAGGTTTTCTATTCCACCTGTAGTCTTGACTCTTCCCCAACAATCGGAAGGAATCGTCATTTAGAGACTTGCTAAAAAGTAATTAACTTGATATCTTTAAATAGTTAAACTAGCTTTTTCTAACTTTTTGTTGTTGCTGTTGTTGTCTTCAAGTCTAAATTTCCCAGTAAAATATCACTTTCTTGAGGACAGGAAATTTTATCCTCTTCACTCTACCGCAGAGCCTTCCATGTGATGGGTACCCAATACATGTTTGCTGAATGAATCACAGAATCTCGATGAAAGAAATTCTTTCCCACCATCTGTCATGAACTCATTAGCAGAGCTCAGTCACTAAATCACCTTTACCATGAGGCTTATCCTAGGTTTCTTTCTTTGGCATGTACTCATTTCTTATTTGGGGCTCATTATCTAGTGGGAAACAGCTTCAATATTAGTGGCATTGACAATGCCCAAAATATTGTTGCCACAAAATGCCTTATATGCTGTAGAAACTTTAGTTACAAGAACAAACCTAGGGGCAAATATCACAGTTTAGTCTGCCCAGAATGAAGTATATTTTCCAATCTACTGTATTCTTTCTGAGAGTAGCTAGGTATATAATGCTGTTCCTCACTATAATTATTGCTAGTTCAGAAAATAATACAATTAAGTTTGCAAAATATAACAGAATTATGGCTAAAGAATGGATTTTATAATTTTAAGGGGTTTATTGTGTGATTGTCATATCATGGGAGGGATAACCTATTTTACATTGAACAACATTGACAGTTTCCTTAAAATTTGGATAATCACTCATGTTTTGTGAAGTATGCACTGCATTGACGATAAAGCACCTCCTCCTGCTCCTGCCTACATTGCACTTATCACACAAACTCTGATGGGCACATTGTAAAGTTTTATTCTTCTCCTAAAATGAATCAAGAGAAGGGAAAATCATTTGCTTCATCTCTGCGCTCAGTCATTTAGAGCAATGACTCTTAACTGGACTCTCTAGGAGTATATGAACATAGTAAAATTATTTACAACATTCCATGAGTAACATTTTTCTGGGGAAAGCACCACTGAACTAGTTTTCAGTAATTTCTAACAATAAAGTACTTTCTTTAAAGGCAGATGAACAGAAAAATGTTGCAGGGTGATTTGGGACATACGCTTCAGTCTCTATATGTCTTATGCATTATTACTTTAGAGAAGTTTCAACCTGAACTCAATGTCCCTCTTAGCATAACCCAGTTCCTGAAGTGAATAGTAGTGAATTAGTGCCTATACTCTTAAAATTACAAAATTGCTCAAAACCCACTTAATAATTTTCCAAATAATTAATATCTACCACATATTCATAGTCTGCATTGAGATTGTAAAGACAGAGAACCAAGTTCTCACATAGAGAGTTGGGCTCAGAGGACCAGTGTGACAATGCTAAACATTTTTAGTTGCAGGGTATTTAAAATTTTTGTAACATTCAAGTATCACACACTATGCCTCAACCGTATTTTCTTCCTTCATTTATCTTGCGCATCCCCGCCTAATTGATCTGTTGTCCCTTTGTGGGACACTGTCCATGAATCAGTCCAGGCCCTACCGCCTCTCCCACCTTTTCCTTCACCAACAATCTTGTGAACATTCTGCCCAAGCAAACTCCGCCAATTTTAGTCATGGTTTCCCTAAATACGTTCTCAACATTCTACCTCCGTACCTAGGTTCTCACCATGAAACCCACCTACACTCCACTCCTTTGTTCTCTCCATCTGAGCTTTATTCTTCAAGACCTAGTCAAACCTACCTTCCTTGAAAAGTTCCTCCAAACCATCTATAACTACTGATAAAACAATGTGTACTAATGAGCTGTCAAGCCATGAAAAGACATAGAGGGAACTTAAATGCATATTACCACGTGAAATAGGCCAATCTGAAAAGTCTCTACATTGTGTGATTCCAACTACATGACGTTCTGGAAAAGGCAAAACTATGGAGACAGTGAAAAGATTAATGGTTGCCAGGAGTTAGAAGGGAGGGATGGATAAATAGGTGGAGCACAGAGATATTTTGGGCAATGAAATGATTCTGTATGATACAAGAATGAAGGATACATGTCAGTGTATGTTTGTAGCAAATGTACCACTCTGGTGTGGGATGTTGACAGTGGTGGATAGTGGTGAAGCCTGTGGGTTTACAGGGTATATCGGAATTCTCTATACTTTTTGCTCAATTTTTCTGTAAACCTAAAACTGCTCTACAAAATAAGATATATATATATATATGTGTGTGTGTGTGTGTGTGTGTGTGTGTGTATCTTTACTAAAGAACTCACAGAATTGGTGTTCTATGTAATTCACAAAGCCAAGAAAATACATAAATGATCATTTAACTATATTTTCTTATCTAAGTTTTTACATATTAATTTTCTCCTGAATAAATTGAACCTCTACAGAATCAGGAATGACATCTTATTCTTTGTTACCTCTACCATTCTGTTCATAATTCTGGTCAGAATACTAGTGTTCGAACATTGGTTTGTCAATGGGTGTCTTATCTTTTTCTCTCTACTGGAACATGAGCTCTTCAAGGGCAGGGCTCTGGCTTGTTTTGATCACTAATGAATCTAGAAGAGAGTCTAGAACAAGGTAGCCACTGGATAAATATTTACTATCTGAATAAATATAGAAGCGTGTGTTATAAGTAAAATGAAATGAACTATTTATAGTATCAAGTATCATTTCTCAATGAAAATAACATTTTTTTTTTTAGTTCTAGGCCTTAAAAGTATATAGCAGGAAAAGAATATTTTATACTTCTTAGCTCTTAGAAAAACTATTTTTTTTTTTAGGCATAATTCCCCAAATTAAATCCTGAACAGTCACAGAAAACATTTTACAAAACCACTTACTTGTTCATTCTAGGCCTTAAAAGTATATAGCAGGAAAAGAATATTTTATACTTCTTAGCTCTTAGAAAAACTATTTTTTTTTTTTAGGCATAATTCCCCAAATTAAATCCTGAACAGTCACAGAAAACATTTTACAAAACCACTTACTTGTTCATTCATTCACTCACTCATTTGGCAAGTATTTATTGACCATCTACTGTGTAGTAATCTAAACTAAATAGTGATATCTGGATGTTGGGGAGGGAGGTGAGGGATCTACATAAGCCAGGATGGTCAGTAATTGTGACTACGTCCCTAGAGGCTGTGTGACATAGCAGCCCGAATTAGGGGGTCACAGCCCAGAAACAGGGAATGTCCTCTTTGGACGCAGATCTGTAGGATTTTTAGGATTTATGGCCAGGCTCTCTTATGCTACTCTCAACATATTCACCAAATAATCACATACAAGCCCTTAATCAGAGCATAATACTGGAAGTTTATATTCCTACTGTGCCTTTTAATATTGCAGTAAAGTAGGAAGGATTGCCAAGCATTGTCTAGTTAATTCTCACCCATTTCAGTGGCTGTGGGAGCGTGGCCAGCACTTGCTCACGAAATTACTGCAATTTTGCAATGCTGCACTTCCTTAGGGACTTTCAACTTTTATTTTGCAACTTTTAATTTGGTTTCTATTCTAATTTCCTGAAACATGTGCAATATATTTGTAAGGCTAATACTATATTCAAATAGAATGCTCTAACTTTTAAATACTTAATGCAATTATATATATATATATATGATTTATAAACCCTCTTTAAATGTGGTTCAATTTTTAAGAACTATAGCATGAATGTTTAAATCGTTTTAATAAGCTTGTAAAATCTCTACAGATGTGGATATGTTCGATATTTATTTTCTCTTTTAATGGAACACCAAACTCTAAAACATAGGCAGAGCATTAACGTTGCTGTGTTATCCATGCCTCCTTTATTTGAACATTCCATCATTGCCAGTGTGAAGACAGGAAAAAGCAAGAGAAAAATCATTTCTAAATGATGTTAAAGTGACCTTTGCCTTCTCTACCACCTCCTCAAAAGAATAGGGATTCCTTCTCGCTCAGTTTTTCCTTAATACTTCATTACAAATTGAACAACCACGGATAACAATGTTTTGATGGTGGTTACAAATTGCATTTGTAGCAGCTTCTAGCGAAGCAGAAAGAGGTGCCTTACATTTACATCTTTAAACAACACACTTATTGTTCTCATGTGTAGAATTTCATGATTGAGAAACAGATCTGAATTAACCTTATTCACCTCCCTCACAGTTATACGAATTCTGTTAGATATTACTGATCTTTTAATAATAGCAGTAGCTAACATTTATTGAGTGCACACTTTGCGCCCAAAACTGCTCATTCTCATCAGATAATTCCATAGAGGTAAGTATTTTATTTTGGAGGTTAAAAGGCTTTTCCAAGATAATTATTAGTAAAATTCCAGGGTGGGAAGCAAATCCAGGTCTACTTAGTTTCCAAATCTTTAATCTTAATCTCTGCACTACATTTAGGGTTGGCCATATTCAGCGATCACTGGTTTTTCATCTGTAACTCTCTCTTTTTCCTCCTTTCTTGAGGATTTTAATGCAACTACATTCATGTTTATTGATCTCTAACTTCAAGTACTTCCTGATGCCTCAGTTGGTTCAGTTGTCTTTCCCTGCACATTTATATTATCCTTAGACGTGTACTGCCTCAGGGACCACTCAGTCCCCAGGGGCAGGCAAGTCCCCAGAGGCTAGGCAACAGGGTTTGCCAATTTATTTTCAGTTTTCCTCCTCAGAGGGCCCACTTTCTAGTTAGTCTTGTTAGTTGTAACAGCAAATTGTACTAATTATGTAAATGGAAGAACTAATCTATAAAACCAGATCCAAAAGTTTACACAATTCAGTCAGGAAAGATAAATTTGGCAATAGGATCAAAGTATATAGATTAATGAAAGGCAGGAGGGTACACTGATGGCATTTTTTTTTAGCATAAAAATGTGAAAATAGCAATAATTTTTTAAAAGGTTAGATGAATTCATGAATGATGGATAAATAACAGCTATTAAGGAAACAAGTATCTTAGGAGTCTACCTCTCACTCTTTGGCCTTGACATCAGTTAAAATAGCCATATCTCATATATTATCCTGCAAAAGTCACAAGTTTTACCTCCTTTGGTAATTTTTGGAGTCTTTTTCTTATGTGTTAATGGATTCACTGGTTTCCTACTGTAGGAAGTTTTCTGTTTACTGCTTACTATTAGTAAGCTAATAGTTTCCTACCATACTAAAACTTATGAGAGAAATCTTTTGCAAAATTTTCTGCCCTCAACTTTGAAGTCTTTCATGGCCATCAGCCTCTTATATTTTAGTAGTGAGCTGGGAGCCACTCCGTTTACTGACTAGGACTTTTTAAAAAAGCAAAACTATAAGAAATTTAAGCAACTGTTCCCTCCAAATTCCGGTCCTTTATCTTTCAACTTCATTTGTTCTGCAACTAACCCCACTTCCTCAACCATGATTTCTCTTTGTTTTGAATGCATAAAGTTTTCAAAAGTAATTTGAAATAGGAAAAAAAAAAACACTAAAAAACAAAACAAACAAAACACCAAAAGCAGGCTACCCATGGAAAAAAATTAAATATACAACTTTGTGGAAAATTACCCTATAGGTATTTGAAGTTATAGTCTGTAAAACAAGAGAAAACACCAGGTAAGCTTATGTTATATACTTAAGCTTTATTTCGCCCAAGAATACAAAATTGCAATATTTGACCTTTCAGAAACATCAATGAGCACATACCAAATGTCATGCAGTTCCATAAGCAAGAGACCCACACACTGTGCTTGACATTAGTTTTCCATAGCTGCCATCTACAATCACACAGCACTGATCTTTTGACCTCCTAATTATTTCTCCAATCTACCATTTTCTCTCTATCCCCACTGCCAATGCACAACTACTATGATCTCTCTCTCAGTACCACAGTAGACAAACCAAATTCTTATATCAAAGTTGACTCTCTTCTATTCTTCACATGTTGGCCAGAGTGATCTTTTCAGATTTGTACCCAATTATGACAAGCTCCTGCTTAAAATCTTTTAATGTCTTCCCACTGCTTTTAGGGATAGATCCAAACTCTTACCAGGACCACCTAATTTTGTTTGTGCCCCATACACAAATCCCCACTCCTACTGCTCTCTCTCTCTTCACACTCTGCATTCTCATTTCACTGTTTTCTTTTTGTCTTTCAAATGCTCTGTCCTTGCTCCTACCCCAGGGCCTTTGCATATGATACCACACTTTCCAGAATTATTCTTCACCTGTTCTTACCCTAGTTAACTCATACTGGTGTTTTAGATCTCAGTTCAAAGTTGAATGATTTTCCTTGCCAACCCAGACTGGGTCAGATTTATTTATGTGTTCTCATAGAAGTCATTCCTTGTCTTATAAGAACCTGTCTTGTTTTGCAATGATTTGATCATTAGTGTAAAGATTTGCCTCCTCATCAGACTGTATACTCCAAGAGAGGATAGACAATATCAATTTTTGCTTATTATAATATCTCAATATCAAGAACAATGACTAACAAATAGAAACTCACTAAATATTTACTGGATAAATAAACACATAGATTTTAGACATCATTAAGTGTAGAATAAATGGAAACTGATTTCTATGTGTTCATAGTACTCAAATTTTTCAATTTGCTATCTGATATAGGAGACAGAAAGTTTAGTATTTGTAAGGGTAGTTTTTTTAACCGATCGTAAATATTATGATTCTTCCTGTTTCATAGTCCTTTACTCTCAACCAACAACCTGGAAAGTAAAACAATATAATTCATTAATTTCCATAAAATTTCATAATATAAAAATAACTTAGCGCTAATTTAGAGACAATTAAATCCACAACAAAGTGAACTTCAATGGCTTCAGCTTCATCTAGTTAGAGTTATTTAACCAAAAGGTTGACATTTTCTTCTCCTCAGGTAGCTCTTTTTTCCCCAGAAGGTATTGCCTCTCTTCTTACTTTCTTGGCCTCTCCCTTCAGTGTTTAACGTTTGTCCTTTTGTGTTAACCTTTGCAATTATCAAACTAGTTGTTGCCAGAATCTGGGGAATCATGGTCTATGAGTTCCTATCTAATAAAGCAAAATTAAGAGAAAATGATCCTCAGTGTTTCATTTCTGCACTGTGTGGGTTTTTCCTGTATTCTGCACAGTAAGTGCTGGTGATACTTATCAGATACTTAATTTTCTCTTATTCTAGTATGATGATTTATTTGATATTCTGGGAAAAAATTAAACCCCTTTCATTTGGTTTGTATTTTCAACATTGCCATTATTAATACATATTTTCCAATAAGCAGCGTGAAATGCAGGTGAAATATCATATGGATATAAATAAAACCATCTTCATCCATTGCTTAATCCATTGTGCCCTCTAAGGTGCAAACTCATTATTTACGACATGGGCTGGTGCTGTTTTTCTTCTTAAAGCATTTTTGACAGTATTATTGTATCAAATAAAATGTATATGAATGGTCTCTGAAAATTGTAAAGCTCAACTAGAAATTATTATTTGATGAATATGGTATTTTAGTATTGTAGAAAGTGGTTCTAATCCTTTAGTTTTTGATGGAAGTTTGCATTTAAAGTTTGGATAAATAGGAACTTTTGATTTTTTTGTTTGTTTGTTTGTTTTTTATTTATACAAGTAACTTGTTTTGACTGGGTATGTTTTTATTAGGAAAAGTCCATAACATGTATGCTTAATACAAAAAAGTTTTATGTAAAGGACAAATTCCCAATGGGATTTAAAGGCAGAAAAGTAGAAAAAAACTTGTAGTGTGTGTAGAAATAGGCCTAAGGAGAGAAGCAGGGAGAGCTGTAAGAACACTATTAAAATATAATTTAAAGAGTTAAGTGGAGGAAAAACTTGAAAACAAGTACATGTTCATTCATAGACTCTAGCAGAGTAAAAGTCACAGGTTTGTATTTTCTTTTTCAAAATTTGTCATTTTCTTCATAAATTCTTTGCCTAGGCCAATATCTAGAAGAGTATTTCCAACTTCTTCCTCTAGAATTCTAATAGTTTCACTCCTTAGGTTTAGATCTGTGACCCAGCGTGAGTTGATTTTTGTGAGGGATGAGAGGTGTGGATCCAGATTCAGTCTTCTACCATGTGGCTATC
>NW_012146301.1:3684993-3686071 GCF_000956105.1 Propithecus coquereli | reverse complement strand
GCATGCCTGTAGTCCCAGCTACTTGGGAGTCTGAGGCAGGAGGATCACTTGAGCCCAGGAGTTTGAGGTTGCTGTGAGCTAGGCTGACACCACGGCACTCTAGCCAGGGCAACACAGTGAGACTCTGTCTCAAAAAAAAAAAAAGAAATATCTTTGCTGACCAAAAAGCTTTCGTTTATAATTTTGTTTCTCTAGAAACTACTTAAGTAACAGCATTTGGCCTTATAAATATTTGTCCAGACTGCTTTGTTGGTAGGAATATCCTCAAATCAAATCAAGTCTATCTCTTAAACGCATACATAATTAGGCTTTTTTCTGAAATACACATATAACCAATTCACTATTTTTTTTCTCCTTATGGACATTAGTCTCAGCCCAATATTATAAGTATTTGATTATATAGAATTTCAGATAAATAAAATGCATTAGTCAACATACTTTTCTGCTTTTGACTGTTAACTACAAATAGTTTCTGTTTCAAACTTCATGACTGTGAAATCTTTCTAAAAGGTCAATATTCTTTTCTTTTTACAAAATCTAAAAAGTGCTCTGCATTTTTTAAAAAGAATTGAGTAGTATCAGAACAGTATCATTAAAGGATAGACTTGATTTTAAAATGTAGACGATAAAGGAAATTGGGATAAATCCCTGCTGACCTCAGGATAAACTGTGGTAGGCTACGTCTCCAAAAAGTAGAAAAGGGAAGAAAAAGCTGAGAATTCAGATTAAATGGATCAATGGGATTCCCATCTAATGGTATGTCCAATTAAGTCAAAACTTAATAATAGTTAAATAATAAAAACTTTGTTCATGATAACAATCAACATTTAAGTTGCACATTTTGACTGAATTCATAGTTTATAAATATAGCTATAGTTTACAACTCAATTTATAGCTTACAATTTATTTTTCACTTGTATTATGTTGTTTGATATTTGTAGTAAATCTTTGTGATTTGTTATTATACCCAAGCAAGAACTTGGAATCTGAGTCTCCCTCCTCCTTTTAGTTTAAGCTCCAGGCAAAATACTCCGATAGAGTCCAGGGTCAGTGATATTAATGGGCTGTTGGTGGGAGG
>NW_012146301.1:3681287-3684943 GCF_000956105.1 Propithecus coquereli | reverse complement strand
GGGGGAGGAGGGGACGGGCATATGCACAATGAGTGCGATGCGCACCTCCGGGGGAATGGACACACTTGAAGCTTGGACTTGGCGGGGAGGGAGGGTAAGGGCATCATACATAACCTAATCATCTGTACCCCCATAACATGCTGAAATAAAAAAAAAATTGTCATTTTGTATTCGACTACTCAAGATAGAATGGGCTGAGAAGTACAAGGAGATGAAAGAAAACATTGAAAAAGGAAGATAAACAACCAGACTAGGTTTTGGTAGGACATGGCAAGATACTAAATAGGTATATTCTAACTGCATTGACCAAAAAGCCTAATTTTTTGCGTGACAAATTATATTCTTGTTTTGCCTAACAAAAAATGTTGGTGCAGTGATTGAAAATGTGATCTTGTCACTGTCTAGCTGAATATAAAAGAGCTGAATATTTTCTGCAGTATTTGTTCCATTCAGGAATATCTTTCTTGCATCTCCCCTCCCCTCCACTTCCATGAAAACTGCCACCGTATGAACCATGATCACTAAGAACACAGGTCTTTGATGCTTTTCCCCAAATGCTTGGGGTCTTTTATGCACTCTTATTTCTTAAATTATACCCCCCTTTATGTCTTTCAACTATTTTTAGTATACATAATGTCTACACCAGGTCAAATCCCATTCCAAACCCAACACTCGTAAGACATTAGGTTAAAATAGTGAAATAAGATTAACTAATAAAATAAAAGCTAAGTCTAATGACTTTTCTAAATAATTTATCCCAATGAATTCAATAATATTTTAAACCCTCTATTGTGGTTATATCTTTGCCATTTGTTGTTAAGCTGCATTTCTCTCTGATTTTTTTTAGAACAATACTAAGTTGAGAACTGGTATAACTACTGGCTTAGAGCTCAGGACATAGGCTAGGATCAAAAACTTCCTCTGCCATTTATGAGGTATATAAACTGTCATGGAGATACTTAACTTTAGCATCTGTCTGTTAAAAGGAACACAACGTGATAATGTTTGAAAATCATTTAGCATTGTGATTGGCTTATACTGATAAATAAATGTTAATTATTACTAATTTTCATTTTAGCTTTCCTTTAATGAGATGTATATTCATATCCAAACCCATGGATAATAGAGCAGTGTTCCTCAGACTATCTGTGGTGAAAGACAGTATTTTTTTTTTAATTGACAATCTTTTGTAGAGATAATGTCATAAAATACAATAAAATTCAATTACTAGAAAAATGTAAAGAAATATAAAATACAAGCCCAGAGTTTTTATTTTTATATTTAACAGATATAAAATATACTCTATTAAATTGCTATAGAAGTTTATACACGTTTTCACTCAATTTTTGTACTTGTTTTATTGCAAACAGGAATTATAATTTATTGACAGGCACAGGTCTGTGTACCATGCTTAGGGAGTGCTAATATGGAGACTACTATTTTATTGCAGTCCTTTTGAATAAGATAACTTCATTTTAAAAAATTCAAATGTTCTCTATTATTGTCATTACATATACATATATCATACATATTGTAAATAATTATATGTAACACTGTGTGTGTGTTGGCTTGATATGATCCTTGTATTAACACAAAAGTACAAATCACTAACTGAATCTGAAAAGTCCTTAAGCTGGAGGATGAGGCAGTGCTGACCCTCTGACCTGGAGACACCACTCATCTCTACTTCGATGCCTCCTACTATTTGTCAGACAAAGAACCTCTTCACATATCACCAGGTACATCTGTTACCTGGTGACATTATTTACTTGGATCATCAAGAAACATTTTTAAAACTCATAGCAGTGCTTTTTTTTTTTTATTTTGCTACATATATTTAGTATGATTCCTTTCAGATAAAGCACTATCAGTTTTACATCTTCCTTTTAGGCCAAGTTCTATACAGTTAGTTAGTATATTCCCTACTTATGTCAGAGAAATGCCTCGTTGGTCAGGGGATGTATGACAAAACACATTTGATCTTAGAGCTCGACCTTCACTCACGCCACCCCCCTCTATGACACCCTCATTCAATGCTAGCTCTTCCCTAGGGAATGTATAACAACAAGTTGCATTTTTCTAGGGGGATAATTGGCAACAGATAAAAGCCAACCCAATTTCTGTTGTGCTCAATGTTTCTTTAACTGATCAGTGAGGCATAAAAGGTGGGTACAGGATGGGTGAAGGGCAGAAAGATTCATTATGAGTGCCTGTGCATTTTCTGTTACTTTTTAAAAAACTCTATTAAGAATATATTTTATATTTACTTTTTTCCTCCTTACATGTTTCTTCTAAGAGATGTGTCACCTCTGCCAGTGTGACAGCGTATGTCATTCCTTACGGTTTTCCGTCTCTATATTTTTCCGTCTGTGGATATAGCTGTAGGTAAAGAGCAGTAGTATAACATACATATTTTCTGTGTTTAGTTGAATAAGTAATCCAGTTGAATTCGTAATTATCTATATCAGTTATCAATTGCCTTAATGATTCTGTGTAACAACAGTCACAAAACCTGGCATAAGACAGTAAGCATAGCTATGTTGCTTGTGCATCTAGGAGCAAGAGGGGCTTGCCTAGGTGGGAATAGGCTGGCTTGGCTGGGGCGATGTGGCTCTGCTCCTGTCTCTCTCCTCCTGCCAGGATAGCAGTGGAGGAGGCACAGGAGAGGGCAAACCCAGTGGTCCAAAAGGGCTTGTGAAGCCTCTACTTTCTTCACCTCGGCTCATAGTGAGGGGACACTGCAAATTACATGCTAAAGGTCATTGGCTAGGGAAAGAGGGATGAAGAATGGGGGCTGTGTTTGCAATTGATAACATACCTTACAAAGTAAATTCTTTCAATTGAATAATACGATAAATGAGTAGCAATAGTTAAACAATTATATTTCTCTTGGTGAAAATAAATGTACTCAGGCAAGTTACTTAACCCTTCTGTGCCTCAGCTGTTTCATACCTAAAATGAGGATAATAATAGAATCAATCCTATAGGATAACAAGGATTCAATTAGTTAAGTATGTAAAGTGTTTAGAACAGTGCCGCTATACGAATACGCATAATTTGTTAACTGCAGTTCCTTACATTATTATTAATATTATTAATGCTGATGCAGTCACTGTTGAATACAGACAAATATATGAGGATGTTATATGATTGTCTCAATACTTTCTAAACCATATTTATTTTGTGATATTTTTTGCTAATATTTATAGCACTGGTACCATCTGTTCATCTTACAAGAATTATTATTTTAGGATTTTATACATGTTTATATTCTAGAGAAACAGATTTAACATTATAGAACCAGTTAGGACATTTTCTTTTATAATCTTAAAATTTCTTACTTATGGATGTACTGTAAATATTTCAGATTTTTGTTTCCATTTTCTTGCTTTTATAAATTTTGTATTAATGTTAAGAAATGGTAACAAGCTTATGAATGTCAATTTAATCGGTATTTCTTAAAATACTATGGTCATTTGTTAATTTGTTCTGTATAGTAATGAGAACATATGTGAATGCTTCCCAAGCTTTAGTGTGCATAACAATGACCTGGGGTCTTGTTAAAATACAAATTCTGATTCTGGACATCTGGAGTGGGCTTGACTTTCCAGGTAATGAAGCTGCTACTGGTCCCTGAATACTACATTTTAAGTATA